>NC_034435.1:2660705-2683895 GCF_002078875.1 Numida meleagris
CAAGGATCCTAATTAATTTGTTTTCAGATATTTTTAGCGGCCTGGACTGGATCTTTTCTTTTATGCACGCGTTGCCCTCCAAGGAAGAAAGCGCTGGTGTTATGGCTGGGCCCTGAGGTCGCTCAGGATCAGCCCTGTCTCTGCGGGGGGGGGGATGCTCAGGACCAGTTGCTCTTTCCCAGCAGACTCTGCCCCAGCCCAGCAGATCGCAGAGGGATTGGAGCCGGCGCCGCGCGTTACCCAGCTGGCACCGTGATTTCGTCTTTGCTCTTCCCTGCTCGGTTTGGCTGATGCCCTGATGGGACTCAGTGTGCTGGGGGCAGCTTGTGGAGCTGGGGGGAGGCCCTTTGTTCCCTCTATGGGGTCCTGCAGCCTCAGCATCGTGGTAGGGCCTCGGTGCCCCCCACCCACCGTCACCCTCAAGCTGTCCCTGAGGGCTGCGCCGTGCCAGCAGCCAGAACTGGTCCTTGGGTCTGGCTGTACAGGGGAGAGCACAGACTGTCCCTCTCTGGCTGCCAGCTTGTGGAGGGGCCCTGGGTATGAAGTCATCATTGTGCAGCAGTGACATCACTCGTGGTTGCCATGGCGATGTCTCACATGGGGAAGGTGTCATTGGAGAAAGGTCACGAGCTGGGATGCTCGGCTCCTTCCAGCCCCACACTAAGCTGCAAATGCAGCGGGAAGGGGCAGCCCCACGCTTGGCCCCGCATGGAGCTGCAACTCTGTTCCTGGGGTAGGAGATAGCGGGGCTGCGTGTCCTGCCGTGACCTTGGTGCATGCAGGAAGGACACGGGCGGGCGGGAGGATGGGAGCGAGGAGAAGCGGGGGGCCAAGGCAGCAGCGGTGCAGAGGTGAGGGGGAGGCATTCTGCTCATTCCCTCCTAGTTCTAAAGCCTGGCTCCGGCTGCAGCTGGACGTGACCATCTGCTGTCACCCCCACCTCACCCCCACACTCTTGCTGTCCCCTGTGATGTCCCCCATTGGGTGCTGGCAGGGATGCTGTCCCCAGAGCACTGGTGGTTGCGGGGTCCCCAGCCATGACACCTCCCCGCTCTTGGGGTCTTCCCCCCTTCCCTTCAGAGCTTGCCTGGGTTTTTGGTGTTGACTGACTCAGGCACACAGCCCTGAGGCCCCACACTGCACCCTTTGCCCTGCACACCCCTCCCTGAATCAGGTGCTGCCCCGCAGTGACAGCAGAGGGTTTCTGGGCCCGGGGGTGGCACTGAAGTTGTTCATCCGCTGGGGACTCGCAGCGTGACAGGTCCTGCCACCATTCACATGGATGTGACAGTGCCAGGGAGGGGACAGCGGGTCTGCAGCTGCAGTGACCCCCTCCTCTGCGCTCCCCCAGGTTTTACTGGGACTTCACGATGCTGCTCTTCATGGTGGGCAACCTGATCATCATTCCCGTGGGCATCACCTTCTTCAAGGAGGAAACCACGGCGCCCTGGATCGTGTTCAACGTGGTCTCTGACACCTTCTTCCTGATGGACCTGGTGCTGAACTTCCGCACGGGGATCGTCATCGAGGACAACACGGAGATCATCCTGGACCCTGAGAGGATCAAGAAGAAGTACCTCAAGACCTGGTTCGTGGTCGACTTTGTCTCCTCCATCCCCGTGGACTACGTCTTCCTCATCGTGGAGAAGGGCATCGACTCGGAGGTGTACAAAACAGCCCGCGCCCTCCGCATCGTCCGCTTCACCAAGATCCTCAGCCTGCTGCGGCTGCTGCGCCTCTCCCGCCTCATCCGCTACATCCACCAGTGGGAGGAGGTAAGGGCTGCTCATTCAGGCTCTGAACCCGCCTGGCTGCTTGGGGAGCAGCTACCCCAGCCCCTCTGGGATGGAGAAAACACCCCCAAGGGGGGGAATTGAGGCGCGTGCTCCGAGGGCTGGCGACGTCCTCCTGCGTCCCCAGCGTACGTGGTCCGTGGGAACGCTGACAAAGCCGCTTCTGGTGGCTCCTCGGGGCTGCTGAGTGCTGCAGCTGAGCTGCGCCCATGTGCGTGCATGTGCGTGTGCAGCTGGGTTTGCATTTGCGCGTGCGTGCCGAGGTGCCGGGGCTTGCACGGCCCCGGGGAGCTGCAGGAGCCGCCGGCCCCTCGGGGCGCTGCGGGGGCTGCAGGGGCTGCCTGGGTGCCTGGCTGCGGCGTGCTCGGCTGCGCTGCGTGGGCTGCAGCTCCTGACAGCCCTGACAGATGTGGCTGTGCAGGTGCGTGCTGCAGCGTGGAGCTGTCTCTGCACACAAGCTTGGGAGGTGCCGGGAGCCTTCTCGCCCTCCTCTGCCTCGTTTATTCCCAGGTGCCACATCCGCAGCCTCCTCCTGCGCTTTCCTCCGAGCCCTCCTGCCAGCCCCACGTCCCCAAGCGTCCCCGCTCCTGTCTGCCCCTGCCACGGGTCCAGCTCTTTACCCTTTTCGCTTTCGAAGGGGGGACTCACCGTGGAGAACCCAGCGGATGAGCTGAGCCGGCGCGTGGCTTGGCAGATCATCCTGCTCATCACCTCTGCTTGCAAAGGGATGGAAGGGGAGCGCGGCCGGACCCGGCCGTGCCCTCGGGTGTGCAGCCCTTGGCAGCACGGGGCAAAGCAGAGCACGGGCTGGCACCGCAGTCGTAGTGTTATCGGTGTGAAGGGGGCTGTGCTGTGCCCCACCGGTGGCTCTGGCAGTGCTGTGATACTCAAGGATGGGTCCTGCTCCTGCCTCTACGCTCCCTGTGTGCCCAATTGGACCCAGCAGCCCTTAGAGCCCAGTGCTGAAGGCAGGGGATGTGGTGACATTGCTGTGCCCTTGCCATGCCCTTGCTGTGCCACTGCTTCACGCAGTGCTGCAGGGGAAAGGTGTAGGGGCAGTAATCTTTTCTTTGAATTCTCTTTGTTTCTTGAATTCAACTTTTTTTGGAGGAAAAAAAAAGTTTAGAGGAGGAGGAATGAGCCCTAAGGCTTTTTCTCTTCCACCCACGGCTCACACCTCTCCAGCCCTGCAGCTTGCTGGTGCCCTTGGTGGGAGGCACTGGGGACAAGCAGGGCTGTCACTGTGGGGGGACACAGGAGCCAAGAACACTCAGCTCTGCCTCGTCCTGATCCAAGCTCACCAGCACCCTGCTGGCTATAAATAGGTGGGAAGAGCACGGGCGCCTGGGGCTGCTAATGACTCTTTTGGCCCAGGCCGTGCAGGTTGAGCCCAGTGCTGCTCCATGCAGTGTTGGGGGGGGAGGGTGCTGCTTCCCAGCTCTTGCTGAGTCCCCGACCCTTTTGCCACCGTGGGCAGATAGGGGCTGTGCTGCGGGGGTCACCGTGTGCCTTGCACCTGGATAACAGCGCTGCAGGTATGGGGCTGCATCTGGTGATTCGGAGCTGGACCCAAGGCAAGCACTTCTGGCAGCAGCCAGCGTTGGGTGGCAGCAGGGTTTGTCGTGCTTTGTTCATCCAGGGGCATCTAGGGGGATTCTGGTGGTGCTGGGCGGGCTGTGGGATGGAGGATGCAGGGGTCTCACCCACTCTGCTCCATGAGCTCCCAGCACAGGGCAGGACGATGTATGGCCGTGCTCATGATGCTGCCTTCCTACCCCGGCCCTGCAGATCTTCCACATGACCTACGACCTGGCCAGTGCCGTGATGAGGATCATCAACCTCATCGGCATGATGCTGCTGCTGTGCCACTGGGACGGCTGCCTCCAGTTCCTCGTGCCCATGCTGCAGGATTTCCCCCAGAACTGCTGGGTCTCCATCAACGGGATGGTGGTGAGTGCTGCCCCGGCCCCGCTCCTGCTGCTCCCCGTTGCCAGACCCCGCTCCATACAGCACTGAGATCACAGCCACCCCAGCGAGGCCATCCCTGCCACTCACCCTGTGCCTTATGGCAGTTTCACCCCAGTTATGGCCAGTTCATCCCCACACCCTGTGCCTGTGCAGCCTGGTGGGTTTCTGAGTGCTGCGTGTCCCTGCTTTGTCTGGCCAGTTTGTTCCACAAAGGTGATGCCACCGACCCCAGGGCAGGGACTGCAGCCGCTGGAGGCTCGCGGTTGCTGTGGGGTTGGGGCTGTGGCTTCAGGGCTTGCAGGACACAGGGAGCAGATCAGTCCCCGACAGGAAGAATGCTGATGTGGCTCTGCCCTCGTCCCCTGCCTCCATCCCCTTCTCATTAGCAAGAAAGCCGCTATTAATAAATAATGGGACGCATTTCTAATTGCTCCCTCTCAGCCCTGATGCAGGCTCGTCTCCCTCCTGCTCCACCCAGCTCTTCTGTTCTCCTATCTCCTGCGCTGTTTTCCTCCCTGTCTGCTTTCCTGCCCTTCCTCTGCTCCCCACTCCTCTTCCTCGCCGCATCCCTCCTCAAGAGGAACCTCCTCGAGTCTTGCTGCACATTCATCCCGTCCCATCCCTAGCACAACACTACAAGAATGCTGCTGCTGCCAGGCAAGCAGCTCAGTCCCTTCCCAGCACTGCGCTGGGGCTCTCTGCGCATTTGGAGCTCAGTTACAAAGTGCAGAGTGCCTGAAGAGCAGCAGGGAAGCCAGAGCGGGGCAGAAAGCAGCGAGGCTACTGAGCACTGTGATGGGAGCAGAGCAGCACGGCAGCGCTGCCGGCCCAGCCGATGTGTGGCACTGGGGTTTGTCTGGCTCTCACCTGCACAGTGAGGCTGCCAGGAAAACAAAGAGAAAACTCACAGTGCTCAGCGCTGCTGGGAGACACGAGCAGTGCTCCCAACTGGGGGCTGCTTCGTCCATGGGTCCTGCTGCTGCCTGCCCATGGGTTGCGAGGCCGGGGCTGACGGCTGCTGCGCTCCTTGTGGCTGCAGAACGACTCATGGAGCGAGCTGTACTCCTTCGCCCTCTTCAAGTCCATGAGCCACATGCTGTGCATCGGCTACGGCAAGCAGGCGCCCGAGAGCATGACGGACATCTGGCTGACCATGCTGAGCATGATCGTGGGGGCCACGTGCTATGCCATGTTCATCGGCCACGCCACCGCCCTCATCCAGTCGTTGGATTCCTCCCGGCGCCAGTACCAGGAGAAGGTGGGGCTGGGAGGGACTGGGGCTGCGGCTCCCGCTGCGGCTCTGCCCGCTGTGCGTGGGGAGGTGGGGACCGGACCCCCCAGCACAGGTCCCAGCCCGGCGTGGCCGTCTCTCCCCGCAGTACAAGCAGGTGGAGCAGTACATGTCCTTCCACAAACTGCCCGCTGACTTCCGCCAGAAGATCCACGACTACTACGAGCACCGCTACCAGGGCAAGATGTTCGACGAGGACAGCATCCTGGGGGAGCTCAACGAGCCCTTGCGCGAGGTTAGGGCCTCGGGAGCTGAGGATGGCCAGGAGGGGACCTGGCCCGGAGGTGGCTGTGTCACACCCCCTCTCTGCTTCTCCTTCCTCTTCTTCCCCTGTAGGAAATCGTCAACTTCAACTGCCGCAAGCTGGTGGCCTCCATGCCGCTGTTCGCCAACGCCGACCCCAACTTCGTGACGGCGATGCTCACCAAGCTGAAGTTCGAGGTGTTCCAGCCAGGCGACTACATCATCCGCGAGGGAACCATCGGCAAGAAGATGTACTTCATCCAGCACGGCGTGGTCAGCATCCTCACCAAGGGCAACAAGGAGATGAAGCTCTCCGACGGCTCCTACTTCGGGGGTGAGCACCCAGGGGTCCCCGAGCACGGGTCTCCGTTTCCAGTTCCCTCCGTCGAGATCTTACCTTTGCCACCACTGTATCTCTCCCCGTTCCCTTCCTCCATCCTCTCCCCAGAAATCTGTTTGCTGACCCGTGGCCGGCGCACAGCCAGCGTCCGGGCGGACACCTACTGCCGCCTCTACTCGCTCTCGGTGGACAACTTCAACGAGGTGCTGGAGGAGTACCCCATGATGAGGAGAGCCTTCGAGACTGTGGCCATTGACCGCCTCGATCGCATCGGTAAGGCTCTAGGGGCTGCAGGGCCGTCTTGCAGACACGCATCCCATGATGCCCCTCCTTGTGTCTCATCGATGGGTGGACACCCGGAGGGAAACTCGGGGGTACGTGGGCCCTGCTGGGTGCTTGGGAAAGGGGCAGCAGCACCTGGGGGTGCATGCTGGGGGCCACGAGCAGCCCCAGTGCTGGGCCTCACCACTCTCCCCGTTCCTCCTCCTGCAGGGAAAAAGAACTCGATCCTGCTTCACAAAGTGCAGCACGACCTCAACTCGGGCGTCTTCAACAACCAGGAGAACGAAATCATCCAGGAGATTGTCAAGTATGACCGGGAGATGGTGCAGCAAGCGGAGCTGCAGCAGCACACGGCCATGTACAGCCCGGTGCAACCCCAGGTCACCTCCGCCATTGCCACCCTGCAGCAAGCCGTCGCCATGAGCTTCTGCCCGCAGATGGCCAGCCCGCTGGTGGGCTCCATGGCTCTGGGCTCGCCCCGCATGATGCGTCGCTTGCAATACGCCCAGGCCGTGCCCAGCCCCTTCGCCGTCTCCCCAGTGCTGCTGCAGCAGAGCCCCCCGCAGCAGCCGCAGCCCCCCGTGCCCCACGCCAACCCTTCGCCCTCGCAGGACCAGGTGCAGCCCGCCTCCGCCAGCACCTTTGCCGCTGCCAGCCCGCCGTCCCAAAGCCCCCTGGCCAGCCGGACGTTCGCCTACGGAGGGGCCAAGGGGCAGCTGGGCTCCCAGCTCTCTCTGAGCCAGCAGCAGACGCCCGGCTCGCCCCCACGGTTGGCCGTTCACAAAAGCACACAGGCGCTGCCCACCAGCAGCTTCAGCCAGGATTCACGGCCTCTGTCGGCTTCGCAGCCCTCCCTGCCCCACGGGCTGGCGGCTGGCAGCACCCAGAGCCCCCCGGCCTCAGTGCACGAATCCTCTGCTTCTATCGGCGGAGGCCCAGCTGCCACCGCTGCCTCGCCGGGCTCGGGTCCCCCAGCCGGGCTGCGGGGCGCAGTGTCCTCGAGGGGGCCCCTGTCTCACCCTGCGCCCACTCTGCAGCAGGACTCGGCGGCAGCCCGCAAGGATTCGGTGGGCAGCATGCCCGACACGGACCCAGCCAAATCCAGGCTGTCTTCCAACTTGTGACCTCCACGGGCGTGGGGACAGGGGTGCCGGGGGAGCCACAGCCAGGGCAGCCAGCCCCATCCCCTCTGCTCCATCCCCACCGAGGAGCCCGTGCCCCTTGGCCACCTCCATCCCTGCTCCCTGGCTTCCTCCCACTGCCGGGGATCTGAGGGTGGGCACAAGGGGGGCTGCTGCCTCCGACCAAAGTTTGGCCCCATCTCCCGCTCCTTGCGAGGAAACCCCACTGCCCCATAGAAGCCACAGATGCATCATCCCCAGTGATCAACGCTGTATATGATATATATGACCTGAATACAAACCTATATGTGTGCATCCGCAGGACACCTCCCTGGGGTCTTAGGCACGTGGGCCAGCAATGGCACGTGCCCCTGCCTCCCCTCCCACAGACCCATGGCGAGGGGTGACAGCCAAGGAGTGGAGGTAAGTTATGGGGTCTGAGGTACAGCAAGCCCCAGTGGACTCAGCAGCCTCCGTGCCAGCCGGACTCTGGGGCTGGGGCGACCTCAACCAGGCACCCCTGCTGCTGGAGCCCAGGGAGCTGAGCCCCAGGGCTGCCACTGCATGGAGCAGCACTGGCTTGCAAGCTGGGGAAGGCACAGACTGTGTGTGAAAGAAGTGTGCCCGTGTGTGTGTGCGTGTACACAGATGGATGGAGGTGTGCATGGGTGTATGCACGCACGTATGCCCCTGCCTGGCACACTGGAGCCTTCCACGTTGAATGTATGCAGCGACCCACGAGCGAGGAGCCCCACGCCCGCCTGCCTTCCTGTAGCTGCAGGGCCAGGGGTCTGGGGCCACACTCCAAGCGTCACCTTTCCATCCAGCCCATCCTGTGCAATAAATGTCAGCAACTGACAGAGCTACACACGACTCCGTTTCTGCTTCTCCTTTGCTACGATCCCTTTCCACTGCAGCTCCAGCTGCTGCCAGTCCTCCAACCCTGCCAGTGGCCACAGCCCTGTCCTCGGGCTGGGCTGCAGGAGGCAAGTTTGCCCTTTAAAGAGCTGCTTCCCTGCCAGCACCATGGGGCAGCAACGGGGAATGAGAGGCATAGGGCACATGGGGCCCCCAAGCATCGGTTACTGCAGGAGATGGAAACAAACAGACCCCTGCAGAAGGAGCCACAGGAGGCTCCTGGCTAAAAATGCAAGGGCCCAGCAGATGCAACCAGCCCTACGACTGCATCACCAGCCCCTCCACATGGACAACAAACATGGCAGGATAGTTTTGTCTCCCGTTCTACTGCGACAGCCCTGTGAATAACTGAACCCCAACCCCTCAGCAAACAGTGGCAGCCTGGGGAGACATCAGTCCCAGGATGGGAGAGCCCAGGCTCTCAGACTTCTGGCAAAGATGCTGAGAAAGGATGAACTTCCCACCTTGTATTTCAAAAGAACATTTTATTTACAGTACTGTACATCTCCACCCCTGAGCTAGTGATTTCTTCCTCTGCCTGAGACCCAGCAAGCAGAATTTAAACACATTCCTGGCAAGGGACACGGGTGACAGCCAAGCCAGCTCTGGAGCTGGCAGCGCAGATATCTTGCTGTCAGGGTGAGGATTGCAGAAAACCAGCCCCACCCTGACCCCTCACTGCATCTCTGCATCCCTCTCCAGCTCCTTGCCTGGGACACAGGCAGTAGCAGCAAGTAGCACAGACCCGCCCCTAACTCCAGCAGCCCCCCAGGGCTGCTCCTGCACTCCTCCAGGAATCTTACTTTGCCCCAGCAGCTGTGTTTTGCTGGGCTGACAGCTGTTCCCCCACGAGCTGCAGGACAGCAGAGCTTTGTGGGCCAGTGCCTACCATCACCTCTAGGCAGCCGAAGTCCAGAGGTGGTCCAGGGCTCCACTGGCTGCTGGGGCTCAGCTGAAGAAATAGGTGGAATCTATTACTTTGTTCAGGTTGAATTCCCCTGTGAGAAGCAAGGGAGACCAGAGGTCAGAGCAGAGCCCGGTGGAGATGAGGCAACTGGGAGAGGATGTGCCTAAGCCCGGATTTTGCTTCCTGCATAGAACTACTTCGGCTCAGGCCCTGCTGCAGGGTCTCAGAGGTCTTCCAGGAACTGACATGCATCCAGATTTATCTGGGATATCTGGGACAGTGGTAGGAACAGCAAGACAGACGAGTATAAGAGCAGCAGGGAAGGAAGAGGAGAGTGCACGGCCTCAGTACAAACCACCACTGCCTCTGGGACTGAGCACGGCAGCTGCTCAGTGGCAAAGGCCAGCACTTTGCTGGGCTGCTTTATTTTGCAAAGGCAGAACAAAGGTTAGCCAGATGGTCTGGCAGAGGCATAGCCAAGAGATTAGGAGGAGTCAAGCTAACTAACTGCCTTAATCCCATCGCATGTATATCATCTAGATCCTGGTAATTACGATACTGAGAGTCTCAGTCCCAGCTCCAGGCAAACGTTTCGTGGTTGGAAACAGATGGGCAAAGAGCAGCAAGACAGGGGACAGCACGAGCCGGGTCAATCTAGGGGAAATCCCAGGGGAAGGAAGGGGCCATTTGCAGGGAGGTTACAGGGGAATGATTTCAGGCACTGTCTGCAGGCTCTGCAGTCCAGAACAAGTGGGAAAATCTCATCTTTGGGGATACCACCAGCCTTAAAATGTCCACCTCTGGACACTACATGAGCTCAGTGATTTTTGGGGACCATTCCCCACCTCCCTCATTTCCAAACTTCCCCCTGAGCTTTGCAGTTCCCATCTCGTGCTCCTACCTGTCTTGGGGACATCTGACAGCTGCTCCATCAGCTTCTTCTGCCAAAGGGCTCTGCTCTCTTTGTCAGGGCTGGGTGAACCAGACAGAAAGCCAGTCAGCAAGGGGAGGTCTGGGGGAAGGTTCTCCCTCCTCCACTCCCCAGTGTGGGACCTTGACAACAGGATTCAGCTCTTCCAAAACACTGCACACCCCATGGCAGCAGGAGCCCAGCCCCAAATACAGGCTCTTCCCAGAGCTGAGGATGTCTGCTTTCATCTGGCACTGGTGGTGATAAACAAGGGTTGCACACTGGGCCAAAGCAAGGCCCACCATCACCACTCATTACTGCCTCGTTCAGCATGGAAATGAAGGCACATACATCATGGCCCAGCCCAAGCCCACAGAAAGATACAACCACTGACTCCAGCTCTGCAGCAAAAGGATGCAGATATACCCTGTGTTCCATGCTGAGATTGAAGACAACTCGGGTGTCAGTCGAGAAGGAAGCAAAACTTCCCTCGAGTACAACCCCAGGCAAATGACACAACCCGGGAGCAGCAGCCACAGCAGCCCTGGGATGGGGAATTAGCACGGGTAGGAGAGGGCAGGCTGGATGCAAGCAATACCTGCAGTAATTCTTCAGCATGAACTTGGACAGATCCTCCAGGATCTTCTGGCTGTGCAGAGCCACGAACTGCTGCCGACAGATCTGATCCAGGGAGCAATGGTGAGTTGCAGGTTAACAGGCGTTTTCCCCTCCTTCCCCTCAGTGCTTCTCCACCAAGACAGGTCAGAGGTTAGAGGAGGGAAAGCAGCAGGCAAGAGCGAGAAGGGGGGGGGGAACTATCAGACAAGTCTGAAAGGAATCAGTCTGGGGAAGTGGGAAGCAAAGGCCGACCCCCATTTATCAATCCATTGCACAAGAGCCCTGCAGCACTTCAGGGCAACACAGAGGCACTGACTACTCCATGGAGTTCAGTGCTGATTCTGCCCTGCATCCCACTGAAAAGTGGGAGGAGGGGGCCTGTGGCACCAGGAAGTCATCTGCAACCACCAGTAAGCATCCCAGGATCACCACGCTTGGGTAAATAAAACAGACTATGGAGCAAAGCCCAGGGGAGGCAAGGGCTGGCAAGTGCCCAGAGGACAGATCAGCAAGATCACTGCTCAAAAAGGATTTGAGAGGAGACTTTTACCTGGTTCATGATGTCCACAGTGAGTGCATGAGTCCAGTAGCAATCGTGGACTGAGACAAAGGTCAGACCCTGCCTGGGAGGCAGCAGAAAGGGCCATGAAGTGATGCTGAGAGCCCCAGCTCTCTGCAATGATGCACTGCTGATGCTCTCTCAGCAGAGCCCAGGCAAGAACCCTGCTCCCTACCTGAAGCAATGCAGAGCCGTGAGCATCATGTGGGTCGAGTCCAGGGAATGGATGAAGTTGGGTGGGAAGGCATTTTTCTGCTTCACTGTATCAGGCTTCCTGCAGCACAGAATGGGACAGGAGGAGCTGGGGCGTGTCCAGGGCTCAAGATGTGAGAGCCAGGGCAGAGCCAGCCAAGACCTGGGGTGATGAGGGCAGCCCTGATGGGCCCCAGCTGACTTTCCATGGCTCAGGGGAATACCAGGAGCTTTGGAACACGTCGCCAGGTTCCACTGATGGGAAGGTTTTATCCCCCATAGCACAGACTGGGGCAGCAGGGGCTCAGTGAAGACCACGGGTTCATACTTACTGGGTGCTGTTGCTGGAGCTTTTCACACTCAAGTTCTGCATGCTGCAAGTCAGCTGCAGGGAAAGAGAAAAGTGGTCAGCACCGCTGCTTACTTCTGGGAAGGGGATCATGCCAACAAGGTATTCCACGCTCTGCAGGAAACATCCCTGCTGGATGGGGATGTTGGCAAGGCATTCCAATCACTGTGACAGCTGCCATTTCCCAGTGGCACTTTGCCTGCTTCCCCTCCGAAGGATGCTGGCAAGCGTCCTTCACCCCTTCCCAGGGAGACTCTGATTCACTCCTGCAGGGGCTGAGAAGAGAGTTCCTGGAGGTGGGAGGCACCTGCCTGCTCCATCCCTGCATGGCCAATGTGAGGCTGCAGGAGAGTGGCTGTGAGGATGGGATGAGACAGGATGGGAGCCGTGAGTCAGTGCAGCAGCGTGTGGGAGGCGAGAGCAGCGAGACTGAATCACGCGAGCCCCGAGGAGGGCTGCTCAATGCAGAGAATGGGTCTGTGCCCCAGCTGCCTGAGTGGGATGGGAGCAGCAGATTCCTCAGCAGCACGCCCACGCTCTCCAGTCTCTGTGACGAGGCTGGAAGATGTGCCTGCACACACGAATCCTATCTTCTCTGCAAGTTCACCTGCAGGCGATGCAAACTGGCTGGCCTTGCGCTGACTGCCTCCAGGTCTGCTGTACTTTCCCTGCTCCTCGTATCTGGGTGAATGAACAAGTTAGTCCTGCCACCAGACACTCACCACAGTGGGCTTGATCCGATAGTAGGGCTGCACGATGGGGAGACCCAGCGGGGTGACCCACTCCACCGTCCGTCCTGACTGTGCAATGAGCTTGGCGCTCTCCGTCAGCCAGTTCTTGGGCAAAGGGAAGCAGAGAAGAAAGTGGCTGAAGTTAGTACAGGCAGCTGGACAGACTTCATTCCCTCCCAGCACAAACAAGTCCAAATTCTTGCCAGAATGTGAGAGTGTAGCTCTTATGGGGGAGGCTGGTCCATCACCGGGCGCAACACCTCTGGGCTGGGACAGAAGGATTCTCTTTGGGCCAGGACCCAGAAAAAAAACATTTCTCCCCATGGAGCTTCTCCCTTCCCCGGTCTTGGTATGGGTGGAACTAGGGAAGAAGAAAAGGGAAAGAGAGGAGGCACCTTACCTGGATATCTCGAGTCGCTGAGAACATCTCCTTGATGCCATTGAACACCTGCTTCACGAGGTAGTGAGACGCCTCCCATACGTACTCCTGCACAGACCAGAGGCAGAGTGAGGGGGAAGCAAAGGGGCACCAAAAGATGCAAGGCAAAGTAATGAGGGTTAGGGTAAGCTAAGAGAGCATCTCCCTTGTTTGGATGGGGTCATGGTACAAGAAACAGTAGCAAGTCTCCAAGAGCTCTGCTAGAGACAAGGGGCCCAATTCCACAAGTGCTGGCAGACAGCTCTCCCCCAGAGCCCCTCCTGCAGGATTAGGGGGCTCAGTTCTGCACATCCCTTTGCCAGCTGAGATTTGGGGAAAATAAAGAGAGAGCAAGGGAGGAAGGAATCCCACAATTCTGAGCAGTCCAGGTGCCTCTCCCAGCAGGGACTGAGTTGAGGAAAACACTGCAGGGAGGCTGGGGCAGGCCTCTTACCTCAGGGAACTCAATCTCCTTCAGACGTTTCTCCATCTGCAGCCTCCCACCGTAGCGTGTGACACCGTACACCACCGTCATCACCGTCTGCTTCACCACCTTGCGGCCAATGAATCCTTCCAGCACCTGGGCAATTTTCAACCCCTCCTCAGCATCCTTCTTCCGAAACTCCTCCACCTGAGGAACAGAGTGCAGCAGGAGTCAGAGCCACCCCGGTGTGCTGGCCTGAGTCCCCTTGGTGGCTTGAACTCCTCGCCCTATGCATGCCCCTCCCGGCCATTGGCATGCTGCTGCCCCGTGAAACATGCAGATTTCTAGAAGGGAGAGACAGCTGAGTCTGGCAGGGCTCAGCACGCTTCCCAGCAAGCTCATTTCACATCACGTCTCGCCAAGAAAGCTGACATCTTGGCATCAGTGCCAAGGGCTGAATCCCTCCCTGCTCCATCCTACCCAGCTCAAACGAAGAAAACCATATAACCTGCAGGCCAGACAGCTGCTAACAAGAGATGAAGAACACTCCACACTCTCCTCCAGCTCCTTCTCCCACATTTAAGTCAGAATTGATAGGAGCAGAAATCCCAGAGGATTTCTCAGGACAGATCTCCAGGCAGATCCCATTCCAACGATCCCTGTTTGGGGATGGGGAGACCCTACCTCCAACCAGCCCACATTCTCCCAGCCTTCTGTAAGCTGCTCTCATCCCAACCTTTCTCCCCAGGATCCCATGCAATGAACAGGAGAGCAGGTCCAAAAGGACATTCTCCCATGTCCCCATCACACCTCACCTGCTGGGCCACCACGCTGTAGACATCCTGAGGGACGTTGCAGGGCATCAGATTGACAGAGATTGCACCTATAAGGTCCCGGCCGAGCGCTGCGTAGTGCTGCAGACCATTGCAAGAGCCATCCTGTGAGTGGGAAGAGAGCAGGGTGGAAACAAGGCATTAGCACAGGGATAGAGCCATTTGCTCCTGCTCATCAGCACACATACACCTCGTCCACGGATGCGGAATGCTGATGAAAAGCCAAGGAGCCACGACACATTTGGCTCTAAAGGGCTACTGCCATTTTTTCCCCCCCCTCTTTGGGCAGGTTTGCAGCTGATCTCTGAGCAGTGGGCAGGCCCATACCAGTTTCTATTTCACTTTTAACCAGTTTTCCTGTCTGGCTCTCATCACTATCCACTGCTGTCTGAGGGGTTTTAAATAAAAACACAAAAGCTCACAACACGCTCCCTCCCCACCCATAATTTTTTTTTTTAAGAGAGAGCTCCATGGAAACACTAAAAAACTGAAAATTTGAAGAACAACCAACGTGTCTGGGATGCTAAAAGTGGCCCCACAAACTGGCAGTCAAAACAGACCTCAGAAAACCCAGGAGCAGGACTGGAGTCAGGCAGAGACAGAGACAAGCTGAAGAACCCTGTGCAAGCCCTCAGCTGACTCTGAAGCTCCAGCCACGCTGCCTCTGCATCCTTCTGACAGGAGAGATATCCAGCTCCCAGCCCTTCCTGAAGCTGCAGTCAGGCACACAGATTGATTTATCAAAGCAGCTGGCCTGATAGTCTGCCTGGGACCAAGACCAGCCAGGATGAGACGGACAGGACCTGAATGATGGCACGGGAAGGTCCTGCAGCCCCCAGGCAGCACCAGAAGGAACACTTCTCACAGAAGCCATGCTGCTGCTTTGGACTGTCCCTGCACCTCCTGTGCTCAGGCTCTGCCCAGCCATAGGCAGCCTGCAGCTGCTGGTAGGATCAGCTCTCATCTCTCCTCCTCCTTCCCCACACTGCAGTGCAGCAAGTTGGAGAATGAAGAACTGACAGTGCTTGGGCAGCCCTGCCGCTGCAGAAGAGCTGCCTCTATTAGCCAAGCACTGATGACTCAGGTGGAAACAGACTCCTGTGCCCTCCAGAAAAAAAGTCCTTGCTTGAATTCTATTAACTGCACCCTCCACACACCCCCAGCTGCTCTCTTGATCTTTTGTTGTCATAACAATATCATCAGAGCCCTTCAGTTGAGACAGTCTCACGTATATTACAGACTACTGCTACTGGCAGAGTACGTCCCCATTCTCCCCCACACGCTTCATTAGGGCCATCAGCTCTTTTAATGAGATAGACATGCAAACCCCTCTCATCAGCAAAAGAATTAATCACTGTCTCCCATGCAGCAGGGGGATTTCTCAGGGCACTAGATGCAGGAGGCAGCTGATCTGTCCCCTTGCTTTTCCTCAGAGACCCCACGCCTCCCAAATGTTGCTCCTGCAGTGCAGCTTGTCTCCAGCCATATCCCAAGAGGCTTCCAGTCCCCATCCCACAGCTGGAGAAGATAGGGCTGGCCTGGCTCCCACTCTGCAGACACTTGTCAGCGATCCATCTCCCAGACAGGCTGTTTGGCTGAAGGCAAGCAAAGCAGCACTTAACTGTACTGGTTCATTAATGGCTGCATATAGTGGCCAGTTACCAGAGTTTTCAAATCAAGATGCCTGCAGGCTGCCCTTCCATTCTTAGGAAAGCCTGGCCACGTTGCATAATAAATACAGCTGCATGCTTCTGCTCTGCCCTGAGCTCCCTGCCCTGTCCACTCTCCTGCCATCCAGGCTGTGCAAATCTGCTGGGCACCCACCTGGTGAACTGGGAAGTGAGAGATGAAGGCAGCTGGATCTGGTGACCTCGAGGCTTTGGCGATTTCCATGCAGCATGCCAACACTTGCCAGGGTTCGTCAGTGTTCATCCACCACTTCCTGCCCTGGGAACAGCAAAGCACACACTAGTAGGAGGAGGCAGTGCTCTTGTGGCACTCCACAACAAAAGCAGCAGGTGAGCTCCTGGGCTCTCAGGAATATTGGGCAAGGCACCTCCTCTCACCATGCCTCCATTTCCCCAACACTTCACTGTGTTTTCGGACAGAAATGTGGTACTCAGGAAACTCTGCAACACTTTCCTTTTGCTTCTTCCCCCTTTCAAAATGATGCTTATTCAAAACTAATCAGGCTTCTATTATATTTTACTTCCTAGAAGCTATGCTCAACAAGAGGAACGTTTAAAGCCTCCTCTGAAATTAAAGGCAACGTTGATGCCCCTTAGCTATTTGGAACAATTCCTATTCGAGCTCAAACTTTCCTGCTTTCTCGTTCATCAACTCATCCGGGGGCTGGCTGCGACCCAAGCTTCTCCCTGGTGACTCTGAGTCCCACCACAGGAGCAGGCAGAGCCCTGCCAGCCACTCCACACGCACCGTGAGAGGGTGGTCAGCTGAGTCCAGGATCTCCTCCATGATTTCATTGGCATAATCCAGCCGCTCCTGCAAGGCATTCTTCTTCTTCAGCCCCGTGAGGTTAATGAGGTGAATCTTCAGCCAGTCGAGGCCCTTTGGCCCCAGGGGCCTTCCCTCTGCAAAGAGCAGGATGGCACGAGTGACATCGTTACCCAAGTGGTTGAAATAAGGTGGGCAAGGGTAAGTCCTGCCACGGAAATCCATGTTGTGAGGAAACCAAAACACCTTGTCCCTGACGTAGTTGGCAATGGAGAGCTTATAGAGCGCATCCATGCGCAAGCTGTGCATCTCGGCTGCCTTCTTCTTGCACAGCAACAACTCATGCTTCTGGGACTTGTGCAAGGCAGAGGAACTGCTGGGAGCAACAGGAGGCTTGGGGGCCTCAGAGACGGGTGGTGGGATGTCCAGCTTCTCATTGCCTTTGTCATTGAAGATGGAGATGATTATATCCAACACTGGCTGGTTAATCTTCCATGCACAGTTGCCCAGCTGGTTCAAGGCATCCAGCACGGGGTGGAGGTTCACCTGGGGACACTGGTCCAGGAGCTGCTGGTGCTGGATGGCCCCATCCACGAAGCGCATCAGCTTGGTGTCGTTCAGGACAAAGGCACCGAAGTGTGGGGAGGTCCAGGGAACCGGGGGGCACAGCATGGGTATGGCAGAGGAGTTAAAGGTCAGCAAGGTCTCTGCAGCATCTGACACAATCTGGGAGAAAATGGGATGGGGCTTTATCAGCCCAACCTGGAGGAGAGAATCAGAGAAGCGAAGGTCAGCAGTAGAAGAGTCAGGGGGAAGCATGAAAGAACACACAGTCAAGACCCTAACTATGTAACAATCCCACTAATCGTCCTGTTTGTACAGAACCAGGTGCTCGTTAAAATCTCAGAGAAAGACATGGGGAAGTGAAAAGGGTCCTGCAAGGACCCAGCTAGCATGAAGAGGTGATCCACACTGTCCCAGTGCCCCCAGGGATGAGCCTTACCTGCCAGCTGCTGCGGAAGGAGTAGATGTGATAGAGGACGGGGATAAGCTTGGACTGCAGGCGAGGATTAAGCGTGTTCCTGGGCACCTTGACAGCGTGCACCAGGACTTCCAGCAAGTACATTCCCAGGCGCATCAGGAGCACATACGGCCAGCTGCAGTCCCTTAAATTCAGGGAGGGCCCATAGCCTGCTTCTGCCACCAGTTTCTCCCAGTACTCCCGTGGCAGGTACTCACTAGGCTGGGAGAGGAAAAATCAGGTCAGACGATCTCTGTACCAGGAGCATGGCTCTGAGAAGGACTGTCCTGCTTCTGTGGCTGAGTCCCTGACTGATAGTTCTCATGGCCTCTGCAGCACCAGAATCTGGACTTTGGGCATGTGAGGATGCACAAGCCACCCAACCCCAACTTCACTCTGAAACGCATGCGCCCCCAAGAGAAACCCTCTCCCAAGAGAGCCTACCTGGCTATCCTTGGCCAGCAGGTGGATATAGTTCTCATAGATCTCCTGCACCTTCTCGAGCTGGCCGCTGTGCAGCTTCCTCTGGGTGAGGTATCTGTTGTAGACTTTGGAGCCCAGCTCCCTGGCTAAGACAGCCAGGGATTCTCCTTGTGGAGAAAGGGTGTTGAGGATCTGAGAAAGGGGAAGGCAAAGAGGGACTTAAGGAGAGAGGAAGAGAAAAACGGAGCAGAAAGACAAAGCAGGAGTTAAAGTTCCTGTGTGGGGAACACAGAAAGATGCAGATTCCCATGGTGCTCAGCAGGTGAGGAAGTAAATGTGGCCAGAAACAGAACAAAGCTTCTCTGGCTGCTCAGCACAGGGAGTAGACAGGGCCTGCACCTAATAACTTGGGCGAACCTTGAGATGCATGCTCTGTTTCTGCTCTGTGGTAGCCCTAGGGTTGTCCAGGAGGGCCCGTTCCTAAATCTCAGTGGGGTCAGGGTGGGGTCCT
This sequence comes from Numida meleagris, assembly GCF_002078875.1. Lineage (NCBI taxonomy): Eukaryota > Metazoa > Chordata > Aves > Galliformes > Numididae > Numida > Numida meleagris. Next base: position 2,679,012 of record NC_034435.1, read on the forward strand.
ACCTGCATCATGATGTCCACATACTCCTCATCTGGCAGCAGGCACAGGTAGGGGTAGAGAATGCTGTGCCCTGACATTGTCTTGACCTGGGACATGTTGTGCTTTGACTTCTGCAGGGCCTGGAGAATGGCACCACGCCACTGAGAACGAAAGGCGGCCAGCTGCTGGCGCTGCACAAGGAATGGAAGCAAAACAGTCATGCTGTGGTGGGAGTGCATCACCAGGGAACTGACCCACTTCAAGGGAATGACCCCTGCAGGTCTTCCCCACAGATCCCTGCCAGCACTGCGGGCTGAACCGCCCTCCATCCCTTCAGACACCCCGATACTTACTGCTTTGATGGCTTGTGGAGTCAGAGGTTTGGTCGACTCCACTGACTCGATGGTTACGGTGCTGTTCAGCTCCATCTCCAGCTGCTGCTGGAAGCGCTCCCGCAGCTCCTGCACAGAGAAGTCCAGCTTGGGATACGACACCGTCTTCTTCTGCAACAAGAGTGAGGCAGTAAGTACCGAAAGCCAGAGGAAGGGAAGGTATTACAGCCCTGTGCTGGACCTGAATGCATCCTGAGGACATCTGTGAGCACCACTTGGCCAGCTCCAACAACTCCCCGTGCAGCACAAATATCCCTGAGCTCAGTGGCTTACCTCGGAGTAGAAGTTCTTGAGCAGAGCAGACTTGCAGATCTTGGGTTTGGGTGGAGGGGGCAGCTGGTAGTCAGGCTGGATACTCCTGATGGCCTTCAGCACCATCTCCTTCTCATCTCCCTCAAACAGGCACTTTTGGAAGAGGTCGTCCACTTGGAAGCCATCTTTCTTCAGGTGCTGCACACACCTGAGGAGAGGCAGATAAGACAGGTTGAGTGTGTGTTGATAGAAATTGGCATACAATGAGGCAAGGAAGAAATTTATAAGCAGAAGCACGGAGAAAACACGTTGAGGATGCTGCTCCCTTTTCAGGATCCAAGGGCTTTGTCTGTATCAGGCTTTTCCTTCCTCACTTTTGCCCTAAACAATGTCACTTGGGCCCACACAAGACACACGACAGGACTAGTCTTGTGGCAACTTGAGCCTCATTGAGCTGATGCCCAGAACCAGTCAGGAGGAAGAGTGCTGCAGCAACGGGCATAAGGGGAAACCTGCAGCACACCAGCTCTCCCTGCCTGCCACATGCAGCCAGACACCAGGAAACAGCACTCCAGGCTGCAGGAGCTGCTGGGGTGGGAGCTGCCTCCAGAGTACAGCCTGTCCTTGACAAGGTCACCAGCTTCAGGTTACAGCCATCAGTCATCCACCTCCTCCAGCCCACACTGCTGCTGAGCAGGCAGCTTTCACCTTCACACATGGATGGGGAGGCTGATCTCTACTGCCTCTGTGAGGTTAAGAAAAAAAAAAAAAAGATGCTGCTTCCTCCATCCCTCAACACTCCTGCTACCCCCACTAACCTGATCCAGCAGAATGGAATGCAAGGTACTGGTCACAGCCTGGGCAAAGGAGCAGAGAACAACTGCTGCCATGGGCAGGCTGGACCATTCTAACTTCAAATTGGGAGCACGCACATGAGAACTCACACACAAACACAGCACCAGCAAATAGAAAGAGCTGTGTGGAAACACACACACCTTGGTGAGGTTTGGAGCTGGCAAATCTCTGCAGATATGCTATAAGTAAGTATTTGCCTACTGACAGTCCTACAGCCATACTGCTGTACTTATGCAATACTCACACACCTAAGCAGAAAAATCAATGGCAGTCTCTTCTAGGTCAGCTGACCTGAAAGTCATTCACTCAGAGCCTGGGATTTCACTGACTATTTTCAGCTTCTCAGTTTGGGTCTGGCACTTGTTTTGCCAATTAGGCTCCACAAAACCCATCTGAATCTCCTGGTCACACTCCTGCAGAGAACTGGAAGCCTACAAAAAGCTGCTGCCTGGCTCATCCTACCAGGAAATGCCAAATCCACCAGAATGGATGGAGGAGTTATTCCTTCTGGGCAGCGATGGAGAGCCAAACAGGACAAAGATGCCCAGGAGAATGGGTGCAGGACCAAGGGGCACCTGATTGGAGAAGGGCTGCTCCCAGCCCATTGGCAGCAGGTACAGCTCTGTCCAGAATTAAGGCTGTTCTCATCTACATCTCCCTTCCCCACAAGATCTTGGACAAACTCTTAAGCTGAGGGGGGTGAAAACAGTCCAAAGAGTTAGCTCTCACCAACCCCTTCGTCTGGCCATGAGAACCATGCCACAGCATCCAGACATGCACATAGCAAGGCAGGCTTTCCCTACCCTGAGCCAGTGCCTCCTGACCCCAAGTTCATGCCCTCGTGGCACAGTGGAGCTGCAGAGATGTTGCCCAGAGCAGGAGGCTGCCTGGGGGAAGTGAAGTGCATTACCTCCAGATGGCTTTGGTGGATGACTGGCTCTGTGTCATGCATTCCAGCAGTATTGCATAGGAGTCCAGGTTGGGCCGGAGGCTGATGGACTCCAGCATGGAAAACAGATGGATGACACGGTCCAAGCAGCCCTGCGGATGAGAAGGGAGATGGAGGCTGTGGAAACAGACACCAGCAGCCCCAAATCACAGCTTCACACCCCTCTGCTCCTTTTCCAGTTGAGCCAAACCACGCTACCCCACCCCCTTCCTCTCCTCAAAGCCAGCTCACAGGGATCAGTGGCCTCAGCCCAGCTCTGTCCATCTCAGCAGAAATTGCTGAAGACAGATGAGACAAACACAGAAATCAAACTGCAGCTACTGATTCTACCTGAGCCAGCACACCTACCACTCAGAAAGCCTGGCACTAAAGGGCCAAGACCAGCCAAGACAAGGGCAGCAGAAGACCCCTCCCAGCTCCATACCTTTCTTGCCCAGCCACGCATCACGACATTGTATGCATCAACACTCAGAAGTTTCCTTTTCATGGGGTTGGTGTGATACAACAGGAGCAACTTCTCAGCCTCCTCTGGCTGCTGTAAGTGCAGGTGGCACTCAAGATTAGACTGGATAGTCTGCTGCATGATCTTGCGCTGGCTGCTGTTCCTGTCCTCATGCACACGTTGAGACTTCTGCGCTTTCACATCTCGCTTCATTTCTTCCACCCTGGGCTTATGGTAAGCGTAGGCACTGCTGGGGCCAGCATGGCTCTGGTTCCCAGAAGTAGCTGCTGCGGCCTTTGGGCTCTTCTGGCTCTTCTTGGATGTGGCTTTGGATTTGGTCTTTGTCTTCACCTTTGCTTTCACCTTCGCCTTCACCTTGACTTTTGTTTTAACCTTGGCCTGGCCCTCTAGAGTCATCTGGGAAGCTGCAATAGACAGCTTCTTCTCCACCTTCAGCTGCCGGATGTACATTTCCTTCTTCAGCTTTTCTGTCCAGCTGCTGGATTGCCTGGGGACCAGGTGCTCCACCGCTGTGCTTGCATCCACTGCTTTCTGCAGCAGGTCCTGGTGCCTGTCACTCCGCAGAGGTGCCAGGTCCACTTTGTTGATAGTCACCTCTGTCATGTTAGTGGTTTGGAGTTGCTTCACTCGAGCTTTCAGCACTGCCAGGAAACACAGCCAGGGCAGAGACAAAGAGATGTGAGTCGCAGCAGAAGACTGGGTCCTACCCTAACACCTCACTTCTGGCAGCAGCACGCTTGGGAACGAGGTTATGAAGAAGGTCTCACAAAGACTTCTTCCTTCCTTACCAACCCACCCAGCCCAGCAGCTCCCAGATGCTCCGAGCAGCATCTTTCTGGGAACCACCTATGAACTGTGGTTTGCCCCAGCATCCAGGGGAACTGAACAATGGCCCTGCAAGGGAAAAAGCACCAGCTCACGCATTCATTGAGCCAGAGCTCGCTCTGGGTCAGCCAGCAGGGCCCTCCTATGGCCTAGGGATGACTTTTCTACAACCCCTTAGGACAAGCCTGCATTTGTACAGCAGCTCAACGCTCCCTGTGGGCCTTGGAACAGGACAGGACTTGCTCAGGGAGGTCAGTAAGTCTGCCTCACATCCTTCAGCAGGACACAAGTATTTCCAATCCCAGAATGGGAAGATTCCTCTAAAACCTCCCAGGACACCGGATGAGGGAGATCCCTGCAGCTCTTCTAGGAACTCACCTTCCAGCAGCTCCGTCCTCTCACAGACGGCGTTTCTCCCCGCCTTCTCCTTGGCGCTGGCCGAGGAGTAGCTCCTGAGGACGCTCCATGAGATCCCTGCAGCAGAAAGACGCAGAGCAGAACGGTGAGAGGAGGCTCCCGTCATTACCACATCACAGCCAGACCCCCACGGGACAGCGGGGACGGTGCTGGGGGGACAGCCACAAAGGCACAGAGGCGTGGGCAGAGAGAGCAGCTTTGTGACAGCGACAGAGCTCCACTTTTGCCTCTAATCTCCCGGCAGAAATCATCCCCCTCCCCGCTGGGGGCTTCCATCCCACAGCGGGCAAAGCACCGAGGACCCCCACCTCTATCCCCGCGGGGCTTCGACAGCCCTCAGCTCTGTCCAAATGCGGGGGTTAACGATGTGTTAAGGAGAGGGGCTGAGTCCCACACGGACACCCACAGTCCCTGCGGGGTGGCGATGCTGAGGGCAGCCCCCAGCCGCGTCCCTTCGGATCGAAGAGGCCCACGGAGCGTCCAATCCGCCCCCTCAGAACCCCCGGCCTAGGCCTCGACCCGACCCCAGGCAGCACCACCCGCATCCTCAACTCCCGAACGGCCTCGGCTGGTCCAAGCCTCCCGCTCCCCTCCCCCCCAGCCCCGTTCCCTGCTTCTCACCGCCTCCCCGTAGCCGGGCCGGGCCCAGCAGCGCCGCCCGCAGCCGCAGCAGCGCCATGCTGCCCCACTACGCCGCCATGCCGCGCCGCCTGCCCGCACTGCGCAGGCGCGGCGCGCAGCCCGCCGGGAGC
>NC_034435.1:2684576-2700405 GCF_002078875.1 Numida meleagris
CGCCGCCTGCCTCGCTGGGGCGCTGGCAGTGCTGGCGGGGCCGGGACCGGGCAGCTCCGTCTGGGGCGGCCGGCGGCCCCCCCGCAGCTACGGGCACCTGGAAGGCGACGTGCGCTGCCGGCGGCTCTTCTCCGCCACCCGCTTCTTCCTGCGCATCGACGGCGGAGGCAGCGTGGAGGGGACGCGCTGGAGGGAGCGGCCGGGCAGTGAGTGGGGTCGGGGCCGGGCCGGGTGCCGGGATCGGGACCGCCCCCTCTTCAGCGGATCCCGGAGCCGAGCCCCGACGGCGCTGCGGATCGGGAAGAGCCCCGGGGTCCGGCTCTGCCGCCGTTTTCCAGCCGCGCCGCGTTAGAGCGGGGACAGGGGCCGCGCCGTATCCTCCGCGAACAGTGCTACGAGTCCCGCGTCCCGGCGCCGGACGGGGACAGCCCTGTCCGAAGCCGCCGGACCTTGCTGCCCCTGGGGCTTAAGCTGGAGCGGCTGCTGGTTCCCTCTCAGCCCAGAGTCAGCAGGTGCGCTGACACCACTGTCCTCCAGGGACCCGGTGTCACTTTGCCAGCTCTGCCCAGCGTCAGTGGGGACCTGGGGGTCTCTCATCCCTCCGTTACCATCAGCAGATAACCATCTGCATTTGGGGTCATCCTCATCCAGCGTGGGCCAGGGGGATCCATCCCCATCATTCCCCATCAGTGTCTTGGGAAGTAGAAGGGCTGAAGAGGAGGAGGCCTGGAGAGGGCTCTGGGGTGATGCTGCTCCCAGGGCCCATGAGTGGAGAGGACCACAGAGTGGCCACAGAGCGGCCATGGTTCCTTTGCAGTCAGATTTACTGGAGGGATCTGGGAGCAGTGCAGGTCCCTGTGAGCTGCCTGGGTTCTGCACAGTGGTGCTCAGCCTAATGGGGTCCAAGCCCTGCAAGCAGGGGTTCAGTTGGGACAGCACCAGTGATGACGTGTGGCCCAAGAGCACGGCCCAGCTCTGCCTCACATCAGGGAGGACGTCACCCACCTGGAGAACCCTTGCTGTGCTCATCTGCAGCGGGAGGGAGCCCGGCCCAACCGGGACAGCTGCTCATGGGGAACCCTGTTGTGGTACCAGGAGCTGTTGGGAGCCTGACCGGGCGTGCTGCCAGCTCCCCCACACCTTCCCTTGGCCGTGTGGCAATAGGGCCTGGCAGGCTCCAGGCTGTCACATCAGGCTCGCTCTGGTTATTGGAGCTGCAGATAACCCGTGTCTGGGCTGGGCTCGGGCTCTGCTTCCCAGCCCTCCTGGCAGCCACCAGCCCAACCTTGCCAGGCTGGCTTAGGGCTTCCCCTCCTTCTATCCCACACCTGGATCAGGGCTGGCCCGGGGCCCGCTGAGGGGCTGAGGATTGCTTCCTGAGAGTCCTCCTGTGCCCCATCACAGCCTGCCTGGAGCTGAGCATTTTCCTGGGTACCTGTCAGCAAAGCGTGGCTCTGCCCTACTGAGCGCTGGGAATAGCAAAGTGGGGTTATTTTTAGAGAAGCAAAAGTCCTTTGTTATAAATAGCAGCAGCTCCAGACAGCGATAAACTGCGATGGATTTGCAGGCATTTTCTCAGCCCTTCCCCACGGCTGCTTGTTAATGGCTTTGCTGTGCTGGGACACGCTGGACCACACCACGCACGCTGGTGGCCGGGCTGAACATTTCTCCTCTACATCATCCCGAAGCACTGAGCTCTCCACAGTGCCCAGCTTGTCCTCATGCCACATTCAGCCCCATCCCCTCCCAGCAGCATCACAGTGGCCCCGTGGAGGTGATGCCTCCGTGATGGTCAGCCTGCAGTGGGTGGGTGAGGCCTTGCAGAAGACCCTGCCCAGAAGCTGTGGCACTCTATGTGCTGTGAGCCACCCCAAGCCTCTGCGTGTCCTCGTCCCCATCAGCGGGGCCGTGGGGCTCCCCACGTACAGTGGGGATGGGCTCAGGCTGACGGCTCTTGTTGGCGCGGAGGAAGAGAGGGAGGAAGAATCCAGAGAGTTCCTGGCAGTGCTCTGGGTGTTTCCATGCTAAAATCCACCTGGTCTGACCGCATGCCTTTCCCATTAGCGGCTCTGACCGAGATCCACAGGCTGGGTGCATGCACCTTTAGTCGAGCCCTGCTGTGGGGCCAAGCCCAGGGCTGCCCCCATAGTGCAGCACTGCCGCGTCCTGCAGTCCTCCCCACCCAGGTTCCCATGTCTGTGCTGGTCCCAGCCAGGCAAGCGGCGCTGGTGTGCACGGGCAGCACCCCCAGCAGTAGGATGAGGGGTCTAGGAGCTGGGCTGGGTCCCTGGGGCTTCACAGCATGTTTTGGGCACAGGCTCAGCTGCTGATTCAGGGAGAACAAACGCGAGGTGAGCAGGGGGCAAAGGCTGACGGTTGGTTCCAGGCATGTGGAGCTGCAGCTTGGCCTCATTCCAGCAGAGCTCTGCACCCAGGGGCAGCTGGGCACGAGGGAAGACGGGAGGAAAGGCCAAACCCTCCCGGATGATGGGCTTGCCCCTCCAACATGCAGCCCCTGCTCGCCACCATCCTTTCACGGAGACAACATCTGTCTGTCTGTCTGTCTCTGCAGCTCTTGCATTGGCTGAGGTTCCGCAGTGGCGCTTTGTGGGGTCGATGGCACTGCCCCTCTGCGGTGGCACTTTGTGGGCAGCGGGGGGAAATGCCCTTCCAGGAGGTCTCCCATCTCACCGCAGCGCTTCCCTGTCCCGCAGGCATCGTCGAGATCCGGTCGGTGCGTGTCGGCGTCGTGGCCATCCGGGCGGTGCACACCGGCTTCTACCTTGCCATGAACAAGCAGGGGCAGCTCTACGGGTCGGTAGGTCAGGCACTGCCTCCCGGGGCTGGCATTGGAGACGCAGGGCAGAGCCGGAACGGGGAGGGTCCTGCACCCACTGGGGCCGGTGCCCATGCCGCTCCCCGTAGGGGACGGCACCCGCGGAGCCCTCACCCTGCTCACCCCCTTCCCTCCTCTGCCAGAAGGAGTTCAGCCCCAACTGCAAGTTCACGGAGCGCATTGAGGAGAACGGCTACAACACCTACGCCTCGCTGCGCTGGCGGCACCGGGGCCGCCCCATGTTCCTCTCGCTCAATAGCAAGGGCAGGCCACGGCGAGGGGGCAAGACGCGCCGGCAGCACCTCTCCACCCACTTCCTCCCCATGCTCGTCGGCTGAGCCCCTCAGGGTGGCGGCTCCTGGACAGTCCTGTAGGGGAAAAAAAAAAAAAATCGGGAAAAAAAGGGCTATTTTATATATGTACATATCTGTATATATATATTTTTTTGCTATTTATTGTTTTGGTTTTTTAACTGCACGGTGGAGGATGGACGTGGATGGCAACAGGTGCAGGCCCAGCGTGCAGCTGCGTGGTGACAGGGCCACGCTGGGGCTCTGCTCAGTGTCCCTTCTTGCATCCAACCCGAGGCATGCACCCGCCATGGACAAGAGCTGATGATATCCCAGCTTCCTGCCCTGCTGACAGCATCTCTGCGAGGGGACAGCAGCTGCGGGGCTGGGAGATGCTGGGGGCTGTGTTTGGTGTCTGAACACTCGTGGAAATTAAAGCTGTGTTCATGGCAAGGGGCAGCAAGTTGTGGCAGTGCGATGCTAGGCGCTCATGGGCTCCTTCAGCCTCGAGGTGCTGCCCCGTGTTGGGAGCTACAGACCCTGGTATCCTCCCTGCTCCTTCCACTCCACACCTGAGCGTGCAGGTAAGGATGCACTCAGCCCCAAACCTAGCCATAGGAACAAGCAGCAAGTGATGTTTCAGGGATGGAGTGGGAGGAAACGGCTGAGGGAAGGGAGAGCCCTGGATCCCAGGCTGCTGCGGGGTGAAGGTGCACGAGGTGAGCTGAGGGAATGGCATGGCTGCATCCTGGATGAGCACCCTGTGTGGTGCTGAGACCATGGCCCCGCTCCGCTCCCTCCCAGCAGATGGGGATGGAGCTGGGTACCAGGAGGTGATTCCAAGAGCATCGCCCCAGGCACCGTGGCCAGAAATAGTGCCCGTTCCTCCCGGCCAGGACACGTTCCTGCAGTGCCTGCTGCACCTCACTGTGAAAGGCATCGCAGCGCGGTCACCGTGTCACATCAGACGTGAGTGATGGCCCGAGCTCAAACCACCAAACTCGTTCCATTTCTTACCAAACCAGCTCCCAGTGAGCCTGTGGCAGGAGGGAGCAGCCACTGTGGTAACTGTCGGGGCTGCAGCGGGCACCAGCCCCCGACCCCAGGAGCTGCAGCACCCACACGCTTCGCTTTGCCCATTTGAAACCCACCTCGAGCATCTCACACATGGGCACAAACGGCACCGGGACCTTTCCCTCCTGTCTCTGGGATCCCTCTGCCACCGCCTGCTCTTGAGCCTGGGATCCCAGCAGCAGAAGCTCCTGGCTCGACCTCTGGCCCAGGATGAGCCCTTCCCCTGATCTACCAGTCCTGAGATAAACCCTTGTCCCAGAGGCATCCGCCTGCGAGATCAAAGCGGCTGCAGCGCAGCCTGGTTGAGCTGGCAGAGCCAATGACAAAAACATTCCAGGGCAGTGGCTCAGCGCTGGCTGTGCCTCCTTGCTGCCAGCCCCCAGCAGCTTTGGCAAATCGCTTCGTGGTAGCAAAGACGGGATGCTTCCTCCAACCAGCCTTCCCTTGTGTTCCGAAACGGTTCAAGAAATGCCACACGACCCCTTCCCCCTCCTATGGGGGGGTACAGCCCTTCTTAGGAAGCTCTGAGACCTGGGCAGTTCCACTCGGTGCTGGATCCCCATTGGTTTGTTCCACGGTTCTGCCACCGCATCCCCATTCTGTGACACCAGCAGGGCAGAGTCCAACCCCGCAGGGTCAGCAGCTCCTCCATTTCTCAGCCCCAGCCTCTTCCTGCTGCGCTCCCAACGCCTCAGCCACAGCCGAGCTCCTGCTTTTGAGTCACCAAAGAGACAAACAAGTGCAAGAGCTTCGGGTAGGCGTTGGGACAGCCAGGTCACCGTGCCACTGGGAGCCGGCAGAGAGCAGCGTGGGCTGGGGGGAGCTGCCTGCAGCTGGCACTGCACAGGGCTGGGCTGCCCTTGGCAAAGCTGGCTCAGCTCTTGCTGTGCTCACCCAGTGCTATCCGGGCCCAACAGGAGGGTACAGGGCCAGGATTGCATTTAGGCCAGGCCCCAGAGACCATTGGACAGTCACTCAGCCCAGGATGCACCTAAGAGCATCACTAAGATCTCCAATAAGCTTTACCCTCGTGCACCCTGCTTTGCATTTGCCCAGGGCCAGGAGCACGTGGCCACAGCTGTGCACCTACAGAACCTCAGCGAGCTTAAACCCTCCCATGTGCACATCCTGCTCTTGTTGCAGGGCTGCTTCCCACAGGCAATCTGTGAGGCTGACATAGCAAGGTAAGGAAGGCTGCAACCTCCCCAGGAGACAGCCCACAGCCACCAGGAGACCCAGCCCTCCAGATCATGCATCTGTCCCAGAAGAGCACGGGTGTGGAAAACGAGACCACAGCCTTCCCCAATCACCTGACAAACAAGCCTGGGGTGCACGACCCCTCCACGAGGGTCAGGGAGATCCATGGCCAGCCTCAAATCCCTGCAACAGAAGAGGCAGCAGCTCACCCCTCACGCAGCCCCACGCTTCCCAAGCTGCTCATTACATCCTCTCTCCTGCCAGCACACGCAGCAAGGAGCCTGGGTTTTGTCCCCACCTCAGCCCAGGGAGGTCACTGCCACCTCCAGTCACATATTTCTCATTCTCCAGTCCACAGCTCTGTCACAAACTGTCAAACACACCCAGGTATTTTGTCTCTCTCTTCTTTTTTTTTTTTTTTTTCTCTTTAATCAGCTGTATTTTAAGTAACTTTGAAATACATTTTTTTTTTTTCCCCTCCAAAATCTGGTTTTTCCTGTATCTTATTTGATCGCAATGAGATTTGGCTGGTCCTTGCACAGATGCACGCCCAGTCCTGCTGTTAACAGTGGAAAAAAGTCTGTTCAGAACTGCAACAGGGTGATGTAAAAAATACAAAAAAAGACCGGGCAAGCATGCTTTTAGTTGCAATCCTGCAGCCAGCTGCTCAACAACCCATAGGCTGGCAATGCACGGAGGGGTGTTGGCCACGTTGAAGCCTGGAGCTCCCAGCACACCTGCACTCAGCATGCCAGGAGGGCTCGGACAAGCCCAGCCTGCCCTTGGGTGAAACCAGGCTGCTCAGCACAGCAGTCTCCGGAGACCTTACCCTGTAGTTATCCTCAAATCATGCATAACGTCTCATGGAGCTGAAACGTCCATTTATTTCAACAGCAGTAATAATTTAAAATTATAAAAACCCTTTCGGTGTCGAGTTATCGGAAGGGCAAGGTTGTAAAGAAAAATAAATGGGACTTGAGATGGCGGAGGGGGGGGGGGAAGGATAACGGGGTCTGTTTCAAGAGTTCGTTTTCTCAGTGACAACTATTTGCCCTCCCCAGCTGAAGATCCCGAGAGGGAGGCAGTATCATTATGCTCTCATTTTTAAGATTTCAATCTCCAAAGCAGAAGAGATAGTATCTAAGGGGAGGAGGAGAAGGAGGAAAAGCAATTAAAAAAAAAAGAAAAAGGAATCTCGAATTCAAAATCTTACAAGCAACCTTTCCATTCAGAATTGCAACCATTAGCTCAGTGCCTCAGGTTTCCCCATCTGTGGAGCACTGCAGCCTTTCACTGCAATTGTTAAAAGTCCACGTGGCAAATGGATGAATTTTATTAACAGACAGAGCTCTTTCCCCATGACAGAACTTGAGGCTTCTCATCTCTGAAGGATCCAGAGTCTCCGCGTCTTCAGAACTCAAAAGGGAATTCTGGGGGTGCTGCTTCCCTCTTGCTACCCCCTCCCCTTGCTCTGCTCTGGAAGCCCCTTTTGCTGCTTATGTTGGCTGGGGAGGGAAGAAGGACAATGGACAGGGCCCCAGGGACAGAGGGTTGGATTAAGATTCATGAGTTGTTCGATGAGTTCTCGTTACTTGGTGAGCTGGAAGAGGAGGAGGAGGAGGAGGATGAGAAGTTCATCCCTGTGAGTCCAGGGGGGTTTGTAGCAGTGTTTTGTCCACTGAGGCTCTTCCGGCACACAGGACACGTGTCATGCTTGGGAGAGCAGACAAAAGAAAAACAAGAAGTAAGGGAAACAGGATTATAAACAATACAGGAGCAGCACTCAAGGGAAATGCTAAGATTACACTCCTTCCCTCTCATCAAAGGTTGTTCACGCTTAGGCCTCATCATGAGGGCGTAAAAAACCATTTACAGAGCAGAACAGTAGCACCAGAAAACATCCGAGTGCTACAAAACACAAGAGACCCACTCAGAAGGCACCAACCTGTTCCAGCCACGGGACTATGCAGCTGTTGTGGAATAGGTGATTGCAAGGTAACTGTCGGACATTTTCCCCAACTGTATAGTCTTCTTTACACACAGGGCACTCTAACCCAGAATCTGTGTCAGAAACAGAAAGCAAAACACAGCTGAACAATAAGGCAGAAAACAAAGTACCTGACTCACCCTCAGTGATCCCATCACCTTCTCCCTTTTCCCTCCCCAACGGCTCTTGTGGCTTCTGTCCCCTTCCCTGCTTCATCTTCGCAAGGGGAAAGCTCGCTGCTTTGCAGTCCTTACCACCATCACTCCCCCTTCCACTGTCCTGGGTTTGCATCACTGTTCCCTTCCTCAGAGTACAACACACGTTCAATGATCAGATGCATGTATACATACACATACCTGCAACAAAGCATCTAGTGTTTGATTCGCATCTGTCCAACTAATAAACTCTCACCCAGCTTACAGCAAGCCTGACAGAGCTGCAGCCTGGCCCATCAGTGTGCATGTGCTTTTTCAACTCTATTCACACTGAATTCTTTGGAACAGACAGTTTGGCTCCCCAGGGCAAATCCATCCAGTCTACTCTGCCCTTTACTTTGCACGAGCATAGCAGAGAGCAATAATTCAGCTTTCTCCCCACTTTGAGATGTTTTAGGCCTCGAAGGTACTAGCAGACAAAATTAAGATCACAAGAAAGGGTTTACACAGATTTTTCACAGACCTCTTTGTGCACAGTTCGCTGGAGGAGATATACACACCTACGTGTTCCTGTGTGATCTGTACGGTGGGGAGGGCCTGGATCTTTTCTTTGTCTGCTGGCGGTGGTCCAGTGTTTTCAAACTGATTTAGTAACTGAAAAAACAAGAGGCCACAGAAGGCAGAAAGATATGAGCTCAGCAGCTCACACAATCTGTGCCTTTACCAGACTAGGGCATTTGAATCCTGTGTCCCCTGCGCTATGGGACCTCGTCTCCCATTTCTACACCTTCAGGGATTTGTTCCTGCTGCATCACAGCGGGCGATGATAATTTTGCAAGCACTACTCAAGAAGATCCGAGGCTCCATTACAGTGCTAATTTTACCTGTGTAATAATTGCATCCAGACCATTAGCACCCCAGGCATAGTCCATTGGATTTGAATGCAAGACCCCCCTGTAAGAATAAGAACAACAATTAAATTCAAGCAGAAGCGTGGACAACCTCAGAAAGAACAGTTCAGCTTCAACTCACCAAGGACCGAGTCCTAAGTTTGGTATTGTTGTAGGTGCAATAATACCATTGACCAGCTGCTGAATGATTCTGAAAGACAAGAAAGCCAAGATTAAACAAGAATCTATACCTGCTCCCAGTCCAGAGATCTGACATGGAAAGAGTGGCTAAATACTATCACATCATTAGAGAGGACAAAAGCAAGAACATAAGCATCCTGTTGCAATTGCAACTGCATCTTACAAACTGATTCTTCATTGCCAAAGAGAAGACTGAATGCTTTATCCAGATGGAATGATTTCGGACAGAGACAGCCTGAGTCTCTCCAGGATACTTTTAAAGAAACTTCAGTCTTGCTCTCCAGAATTTCATCTTGTTTTTCCTCACAACGAGCACGGTATTTTCGCAATATCCAGTGATGACCAGGAAATGCTTTCTCAATGTGTCAAGCTTCCCAGCCTCACTGCAGCTCAGGTAGAAAAGCCCCTAAAACTCGAGGCAAGAGCGTGGCAGGCTGAGCTGAAACCTGACCATCCAGCAGCATGAATTCACAGAGGACAGAGCTGGGCACCTGCAAAGGGCAGCCACACAGCACAGCCGTACCTACGAGCAGCCTTTGAGAGAACGCTTAAAACGAGGAGGAAACGGACGCAGGCTGATTTGCAATGAACCCGTCGGTGGAATAAAAAAAAAAATAACGAGGCTTTCTCCCACAAGAAGCTCAGCTGCAGTTCTTACCCCTCCAGTGTGGGAACCCCCTCGTGCCTGCCAGCAGCACGCCGTGTGGCGAGGCGAGCCCTGGGCTGCCTGGCTCCGTATCGGTGCCGGGACTGATGCTCTCGCTCCCGCCGGTTCTCAGAGTCTCTGTTGTCTTCTGACTGCACATTGGACCCAAATGGAATCTCAAAGCCGTCATCAAATATCCCAAAGGCAAACTGGCCGTAGCCCTGAGGCAAAGTGAATAAGTGCTGATCCACGTTCTGGGAGGGAGAGAATTCGAGGAGCAGATTGTAATGAGAACAGGAATAGATCGACTTTCACTAGTGCTATTTTCCCCAGCCTCCCAACAATGACTTGTTTCTTCAGAGCCCTTGGTTGATACAGGTGCTCAGTGCGTGCTCAGAAGCAGCTGAGGGAGGAACAGAAGCTCAGACAAACTGCAAATGAATGTAAGAAATCAATACGACTTTCCTGGTTTCTCTGTAGCTGCTGCATGCTACTGCATAGCAGCATAGCCAGACAGCTCTCTAAATCCCTGCTTAGCCCCCCCCCCACAACAACAAGCTACAAACAATGATCCTATGAAAAATATTACGTGCCTATTTCAGGAGCAGCGCGTGGATGCCATTAATACCTCCTTCCCTGTATTTAATCAAAATCTAGGGAACATTTGAACAATATGCTGATAGAAAGACACTTCAGTTCAATGGCAAGAAAGAAAAACTTTGAAGAGATAGAGGACTTACCTCAAAAGGATGCCTGTTCTGATCACTGGTTGATGCAGAGGAGCTAGTTTCATTCTCGGTGTTCCTGAGAAGAACGAAAGCATTGGTAAGAGTCACAAGGGTGCTGGGAAAAGATTTTCCCAGCAGAGGGAATCGAGGGACATGAATTTGACACGATGAGCAAGCAGCAAAGCTGCTCAGTAACAGCACATAGGAAGTTAGTCAGAGTTGAAAGGAGCCACAGCTCTGGACCATACAGATGTCAGTCTGCCCCCACATGCTCATTTTCTCCTTGTCCCAAGGAATTCTCATTTTTCACCCTCTGCAACCCTCATCACTCACATCATCATCCATCTTTCCCCACCCTTTTTAGATTCCAGTTTGATGAAGTTAGGGAAAAGTGACTGATTCAACAAGCAAAGATTCTCTGCGCAATCCACCTCAAACAAATCAGCTGGTTCTCCGGGGCACCATGAAGAGAAGATTTGAGGCACAAACCCTGACCACTGTGACCCAGATGTGCTTAAGACTAATCTTGAATCAAAGGAACTTCTCTATTGCAGAAGCATGTGACCAGACGGGACAGACTTAGGAAAAACTCTTAATGCCACCAGGCTTCTGCTTTTGGATTGCTGCAGGAACGTTTACTACTCAGTATCCAGCTCTACACTTCCACGTTATAGGTAACAAAACCCATAAGGTTCAGCAATTAAGAGGCTCCCTCCAAGGTCCCAGCCTGTCACCAACACAGGAAGGATGACCCAGGTTCATTTTCCACCCCTGGGGTTGGTACAGTGAAACAAACCATTGCCTTCTCAGTACAGACACCTCAGTCTGCAAAGACCACCTCCCTGCCAGCTCTAAGAACACACATCTGAGATGCATCCAAGCTGTGTGTGTGCCAGCCTGACTCCACGCTGTCCGGTCTGATGACTGGCAAATGCATCTGAAACATTTGGACACTTTTGCTCTTGCTGATTCTGACACTGCCAGAAAACACTTCCACTAAGTCATCAGTGAAACATGTGAATACAGATCTCAGCTGCTTCAGTGCGGAGTCCAAAGTCTTAGTCAAGATGTAGTGCTACTAGTACTTCAAACCATGTTTCATACAATCCCCATTTTGCAGATTCCTCTTCTTGGACAGCTGAAATAGAACAGTTCAGCTGTAAGGGACATACAAAGACCATCAAGTCCAACTGCCAGCCTTCTTCAGGGCTAACCCAAAGTTAGAGCCCACTGTTGAGGGCATTGTCCAAGTGCCTCTCAAACACTGACAGGCACAGGGCACCAGCCACCCCTCTAGGAAACCTGTTCCAGCAAAGAGATTTTTCCTAATGCCCCCATCTGAACCTCTCCAGGACAGCTTTGTGCTGTTCCCATGCATCTCACCAGTGGGGGCAGGGAACAGATCTTCCTCAGCACTTCCCCTCCTCAGGGAGCAGTGAGGTCAATTCTCAGCCTCCTTTCCTCCAGAGTTGACAACCCAGGCATGCTCGGCCTCTCCTCACAGCACATGCCTGCCAGCCTTTTACCATCCTCCTCTGGATGCATTCAAGCATCTTAATATCCTTTTCATGTTATCTCTGGCCCGATGACTCAAAGCAGTTAAGAGCTATCACATGCCATGAGGAAAGCCTCTGACACCTTTTCCTGTTTGCTTTGAATCAACACATTCCTCCCACCGCCCTTTACCAGCAAAGACACTCACCACTGCTGATTTGCCTGGCTATATATGCAGGCTATGCATATTAAGCACTATATAACCATAGTAAGGAGAGACAGGCCAAATATTGGCCAGAAGAAGAGAAACCTGTGTAGTACGTGACATTGCCTTTTACCTAGAAAAAAAAAAGAGCAAAACAGATTGAATTCACCCTAGCAACGACCTTTGGGAGCAGCACATTACCTTGGCTCTTCAGGAAGTTCTTCAATAAAACCAGATTCACACCGTGGGCAAATGTAGTCCTACAGGAGAAGAAACACCGAATGAGAAAAGCAAGCGGTTGGCAAAAGCCATGAAGAGCATCTTCAGTGTGATGGGGTGGAAGAGCCCTGCAACCCATCACCCCAAATCCATGCTGTGATGAGAGAGAACACCACCTGGTGTGACAGCCACATCCCCTAAGAAAGCCATCCTGCAGCATCTTAAGTAGCAGATTTTTTTGTGGGTCAGATGCAATGTGTCGTGTTTCTACCCTGTGGTGACACCACGGTTCACTTTTACTGCACAGATAACCAGATCAGAGAGGCAGCCAGTCTGAAATTCCCCTAGACCACATCAGCATTACAGCAGAATGTTAAAAAAAAAACCAAATAAACAGTCCACCTTGGACTTGTTAGGAAGGGAATCCTGCCCAAATTAAGATGCTTCACCGAGGCATAGACACAAGAACTCCTCTCACCACCTGGCTGGGCACTTCTGTAACCCAGTCTTAAATCCCATTTAACTTTATTTGACAGGTAAAATGAGCTTGGCCAGCTCATACAGACAGAACAGAGCTATTGTGAAAACTATATTAAGAAGTACATCCACCACCAGTATGACTTGGCACAGATGGCAAGCAGAGGCCACAGAGCCAGAAGGACCCCCCCAAACCACCCACCAGGAAGGGGAACCGTGAAGCTTGAACCAGGCTGGAACCCAGATTTACATAAGATGTAGATAATACTAATTGATCCCCCGCTACAGACAAACCATTAGGTAACATGTGATGCAGTTCCAGGGGTAAAGTGAAAGCCAACCCAGCAGCTTTCCCAAAAGAAGAGCACTAAAACACTGCCCTTTAAATATCTGTGCATTTTTGGGGGCTTCCCCCCCCCTCCCCCAGGTGGCCAAAGCATCCTAATGAATGAGACAAGGAGGGAATCACAATGCAGGCTAATTAAAGCATCGTTCTCACTTCGGAAGAACTTAATGGAAAGCTATCGTTGATGTCGTCCGGGGTACCCAGCACTCAGAGACACAAGTGGGTCATTCTGCAGCGCACAATACCAGAATGTCACACTCCCACGCTCAGTGCTCATTACAGAGAGCTACTGCCACCCTTGTGGCTTTTAATACTGAAGACTGAATATGACAGAATAAACAGCCTGTGTATTGGGAGCAGGATTCCTCAAGAGTTTGCTACAGTCAACTTTTTCACCCCCCCCCACAGTTCTCGGTGTCAGCAAGGAATTGATACTTCATGAGCACACTCGCAGCGAGAGAAGAAGCGCAGAGCACTTCGGCTCACAAAAGGGAATTACTGGGCTGTTTAGCACAAAGTGGCCACATGAGAAGAAGTGACACCACATGGCACCACTGAGTCACAAGAGGAAGCGACAGACGTTGCACCCAGCCCCAAACTGAGCCTCGTTCAGGGCTGCCCTGGTGCAGGACCTGGGAGATACAGGACCTCACGTAGAAACTTCACACCCTTGCCACCGCTGCATCCCGGTTGTCCTAAGGCACAAAGCAAAGTGAATGGATCCCCAGGAAGAGAAGAGGCTGACAGCCACGTGGGCTTTGTCAGTTAAGGCGCTTGGGATCGCTCCTCAAAGCAACGCAGAAAGAAAAAGTGAAACAAAAAAAAAAACAAGATAAAACCCAAGCAAAATGCAGCAGGGTCAGAGATCCACTCAGCTCTGTTTCCTATCTGCCCAGCAAGATAAGGAAGCAGCAGGCACCCTCCAGTTACAAGACCTAGAGAAGCTGCTGCTCCCTCTGGGCAGGGCTCTTTAGGTTGGAAATTGCGAAATAACTCGATCTAAAGAATTTACACAATGTTTGATTACAAGAACATTTCTGCACCACATCACCAGTCTATAGGAACTCCTGTGTGCTCTACAGGAAAACAGATCAGTTACCCCTGCAATAACCTCTTCCTGGTTTATTTTTCACCCATACATCACGGGGATAAATTATTACACTCGATGCACTTGAGAAGTCAGCCATGCAACGCTCTCACCTCTCCCATACAAGGGAGTTGCATGGGTTTGTTTTTTCTTTGTTTACAGACTCTGAACGTAGAGATCAGCAAATTCCTTTGCAGCTGGAACAGCACAAATGTCACAGCTCATTGTTTCTCAGGTTGTTTGAATGAATCCTTCCCCAGCGCATGCTACGGTACCTTCAGCAGCAAGGCCTGCAATCAGGGAGTAAAACCAGCAAACTTGGATCCTAAAACAACTCCGTGAATTATCTGCCCGTGAGATCTCCATCAATGAAAGAAGCCGTCAGCTCCCTGCTTGAGCCTGATGCCGGCTACCAGATGTGCTCTGCTGGCCCAAGCCCAACACAGGGCACTGGAACACAAAGAAGTGAGCGCTGCTCCTGGATTACAGCCTTTCAGCTCCTGAGCCACTTTCTCCAGCCGGGCTGTTTGCTCAGCAGGAGGATATCAGTAGCTTTGTCTTCAGACTCATACACACGTTGCTCAATCGTCGCCGAGGCCCACCCTCACCTGACCACTGCGAGAGAGCAAAAGGACACAGCGCATTTCCAACCCAAACTCACCCAGTCGAAGCAACCACGGTAAATAAATACATCAACGCACGAGCGTGGCGACTTTCCAAACGCGACGAGCGATTGAAAAAGAAAAAAAAGCAATGCCTTATTCTGACGGGATGCTACAAAACGTTTCGGGACAGACTCAGTAACACCAGCGGGATCCTCGAATCAAAGCCACCATCTGGCAGCTGAGCCACGAGCAGCCCGCTGTGCGAAGCAGCAACACGCGGCCCTCGGGCCGCACCAGCGCCGGGCGTCACCGCGACGAGGCTCCGTACGGACCGGCCCCGGGAAGGCCTCGAACGGCTCCGGCCGAAGCGGCACGGCCCGAGGCCTCGCCCCGCACAGCGGGCCCGACGCTGAGCCACAGAACGGCGGGGGGCGGCCGGGCCCTCGGGGCTCGCGGAAGGAAGGGGGAAGGGAAGAGGAAGGAAAGGGACGGGGGAAGGAAGCGGCGCTCCTCCAGCCCGCCCGGCCCCTCGGCCTCCCCCTCCCGCTCAGCGCCCCCCAATCGCCGCAGTCCCCACCGCCCCTCGGCCCCGGCCCGGCCCCCCAGGCCTCACCCCCCACGTGCCCGCCCCGCGGGGCTCTGTTCGCCCCAGCGCTGCCCCGCGGTTCCCCCGAACCCGCCCGGATGCGCCAGCGCCTCTACCGACTCACGGGCAGGCGCGGAGCGATCTCGGCCGAACAGCAGTGGCAGAAGAAGCGGCCCGGCTGCGGGGAAGCCTCCGCCATCTTCCCACCCCCCCCGCGCCGCCCCGCCCCACCCGGCGACGCACGGAGGAGGGGACGGTGGCCGAGAGGGGACAAAAAGGGACGGGGGCAGAAACGCGCGGAGTGGGCGGTGCCGAGGCGAGGGGCGTGGCTTTTACCAGGTGGGGGCGGGGCTTCGCGGGGGCGGGGCCAATCGCGTTGCGCGGCGCGGATAGCCGTAGGCGCGCTCCCGTCCCCGTTCCCGTTCCAGATCTGTGCTTTTCATCTTGGTAATAAAGACTAATAATTGCTTTAATGAAGACTAACGATTACTCAAAAGCTGAATAATTTCCTTATTAAAAAAAAAAAGAAAAAAGACGCGGGGAGAGATTGAGCCCATCAAAAAGAGGGCAAAGCGGTTTTCCCGTGAAAATCCCCCATATTCTTTAAAGATCGGCCCTGCCCCACTGCCTCGAGGGAGCTGGGTCTGCTCACAGCAGATTTGAGTCACCCCAAAGGCAGCGGTGGGGCGGCTTTCTCACGGTGCTGCAGAGCAGTGACGAGGGAGGGGGTGGCACCTCCCGAGCCTGCATCAGCAAGGCAACGTCAGGCAGAGCAGAGTCCTGCTGGGGGGAAATGAGGGGAGATG
>NC_034435.1:2700600-2707291 GCF_002078875.1 Numida meleagris
TGGGATGGGATGGGATGGGATGGGATGGGATGGGATGGGATGGGATGGGATGGGATGGGATGGGATGGGATGGGATGGGATGGGATGGAGGCACCTCTGGGCTACATCACAGAGGTGGTGGGGATGAGTGACCCCCTGTGACCCTAAACAAGGGATCTGGATTCCTGGGAACCTGGGGAGCGCATCAGCTTCACAGTGAGATTTGTGGGGTTCAGGAGTGGGGGCAAATGGCACGGGGCTGGCGGCCACCCCGTAAGCCTGACAGGAGCCTTTGCAGGTGAAGCAAAGAGCACGGTGCCGCTGTCAGGAGGAGGAAGAGGAGGAGGAAGGCAGGGTTTCACATGGGAGCAGGCCCCAGGGCAGGGTGCGTTCCAGCAGCCGGTGCAGATGCAGTGCCACGTTCCCAGGGTACCCGGCGGGGCTGGGCAGAGCCCGCGGCCACCTCTGCTGCCACTCGCAGTGCCCGGCTCTGGGTGTTGGTGATGAGCTCACCTCCTGAGACGTTACTTAATTCCAATGGTGCCAGCATGCCAGGGGCTGCTGGGGGGCAGCTGTGGGCTCCGTGTGTGTGCACACGCGTGCACACATATGCGTGCGTGCCCGTGTATGCATGCATGCATGCATGTGGTGCTGGGTCCTGTGCCCGTTGCACTGAGGGGGTCAGCACGGTGAGGATCCCCAGCCCTAGGGTCTCTCGGCACGAGCGTGCCCCGCAGAGAGGAACTTATTTAATTAACAAACTGCAGGCCGTGGATAAAACCCTGTGGCTGAGGGATCTGCTGACACGAGATGTGCTGCGCGGAGATAAAGCCCAGACATGTGGATGTTGCTCTGCACAGACACTGCGCTGCGCAGACGTGTTTCCCCCAGCAATCCCTCTCTGCCTGCCCCATCTCCTGCTGCTCTGGGGGGCTGAGGGGCTCCTGTTCAGAGTGCTCCTCATCACTGGGGGTGGACGTGGACCTTCTGGAAGGGGCAGGCAGCACAAACCAGCAGATCCTGGGCGGTTTTGGGCTCGGTTTCCCTCTCTGCTCCCACCCCACCCATGATGTGGGCAGGTCATTTTCTACAAGGACTTGGCCTCTGGGCCCTGTCTTCTTATACAAAGTGGCTGCTGGAAGGCGATCCCTGCTGCCTGGCTCTCCTCACCCAGCTGTGTCAGTCTGGGGACCTGCGGGCAGCTCTGGGCACAGCCTGGCCTCGCTTTTTGCAGAGCTCCCCGAGCTCCAGCGCCTTCCTGCGCCCTTCCTGCCAAGGGAGAAGAACTGGTGCAGCTGGTCTCCCCGCTCCTCTCCACCCAGATTGTGTATAATTGCTTATTTTAATTAATATATTGGAGGCCACTCAAAGGAAAGCGGCGAGATTTGTTACAACCACCGCGGGGATCGTCTGCCAGCCCCAACCCATTCGTGTCACGACGGATTTGAATCGGCCTCCTTTTGAATTCCCTCACAGACAGATCAGACGATTTGCATCCCCCACCTCGCCCTCCCTGGCCTGTCTGGGGCTGAGCTCTGCACCGCAGCGCAGCCTCCAGCATCTCCTCCAACCACATCCCGTGCTGCTCTGTACCACCCCCCTCTCCTCCCCGGGACCCCACCTGCTTCCAGGAGCTCCTCGGGATGGGGAAAGTTCCAGCTCTCAGGGGGCTGCTTCTGGGCACCACCCAAAATTTCCCTTTTTTAAAAATATTTTTTGCTCTCCCCCCCCACCCCCTCCCTTTTTTGATTCTTTGCCTTTCTTTTCCTATGCTTAATTTAAACCATTGTTTTTCAAGGGAAATTTTAATGTGAAAAACATGTTTTTCTACTAGCTGCAAGCCTGGGCTATGTAAGCAATCAGTTTTCTTGTCTGAAGGGAGCTGTGGGATGGATGGGGCTCTGCTGGAGGCATGGGACCCACACTGGCTCTGCCCTCGGCTGCCCGCAGTGCATGCACACCTCCCAGTTTGGGCTGGGAAGCGTTCACCCCATCCAGCTCCCCTGCACCCCGTTCAGACCCGCTCGGCTCCGTGACGTTTTATGGAGCTGTCGGCTCTTCCCTCCGGGCAATCTTTGCTCTTTCCACGGCGGCGGACGAAGCATTTCCACTGGGGAAACCGCACGGGCAGCTGAGTCACGGCTTGTTTACACGGCGTGCCCGTGAAAGGTGCTCTGAGAAGTGTGTCACCGTGCAGCTCCGTGCACGGGGACCTGGGGGCAGCACGGCCAGGCTGTGCAGGATGAGGCGTGGAGACAGCAAAGCATGCAAGGGGACAGCTGCATAGCTGCACAGGTGGCTTTGTGCATGCACGCAGCTGAGCGTTCGCCTGCCCCACTTCCTTGCAGAGGCATCCCCTGCATGCAGCAGGAGGTGAAGCCCTTCGTGCCCACGGGGCCATGCAGGGCTGTGTCAGGAGCACCCTCCTGGTCCCAGCAGGTGACCCGAGCTCGTGCAGGCAGCCGGGGCTGTGCCACCCCACGCTGCCCCGGCCTCCTGCCCGCCGCACCTCCCGGGGGCTCAGACAGACATGCGGGCAACAAGATTGTTTTGTAAGGAACTAATTAAGGCGGCTATAAATCTGCGTGTGCATAGACAGGAGAGATGAAAACCAGAGCCAACTGCAGGCCACAGACAAGAGACATCTGTTCTTTCGCTCAGAGGGAAACGCACTCCGTCGCACACAGCTCCTTCTCGTTGGCTGCGCGGGGCCCCGGGACGTCCCTGCTGCCTCCCCTCTGCCTGCTCCCCCCACGCTCCCTCTTCCCACCTCCCCCAGAATCACAGAATAGCTGGGGCTGGAAGGGACCCTAAAGCCAATCCAGTTCCAACCCCGCTCCTTTTTTTTTCCCCTGCTGAAAGGAAAGAGGCATCAGGACAAAGCCGTGAAGAGCACCGGGACAGCACCGGGTGCAGATCTGTGGGTGCTGCCCCGCAGGATGCTCCCAGCAGCTCTGCTGTGCTTTGGTGCAACACTGGACACGAGGAGCAGGGAAAGGGAATGGGTCCCTCCCTGGGCATTCCCCAGCCAGGGCAGGACACTCGGGGTCACAAAGCTGGAGCAGACAGCTCATACCCAACTGCAGCCAGAGAGTGTGCCGAGTGCATCGCTGCCAGCTCACATCGCGGGGTGCAGGCAGCAGCGTAGATCGAGGCTTTAATTAAGTGTTTGACACAGTGCCTCGTGAATTCTTACCCGAATAATTAAATCAAATTGCCTGTGATATGAGTGCTTTTAGAACGCACCAAAGACTGGCATGAGCAGAGGCAAAGAGCAGCAAGGCGGGCTGGGGGCTGCAAGGCAAGGCTGGGTCATGGGGGGTTTGGCAGCAGCGTGGGAGCAGCGCACGGGCCTCTGTGCAGCACAGCAAGGATGCTGCAGCAGGAGCAGAGCTGGGAGCAGGGAGCAGCACGTCAGGCTGGCGGAAGGGCAGGAGGATCCGCATGCGATGAGAACACGCGTGGTGATCGGATCTGCAGGGGCAGGTCTTGGGAAGCCGGGTGCCCCGCGCCCCTCCCCGCACGCAGGCTCCCACCCTTCCCTCTCATTTTGCAGAAGTGGAAGTGTCCCAGTAACATGAAACGATTACTTTGGTGAGGAGCATCCAGCTCAGCACTTCTTGGCATTTGTTCATGGCTTTTCATCTTCAAAGCTCCTCGCAGCCATTAGCTAACTGCTAATGCAACCTTCCTGTGAGATAGTGCAGGATCAAGCAGAGGAGCATTATCTTGCCGCAGCAGATGGGGAAACTGAGGCTCGGAGCGGTGACGCTGCTGCCCCGGGCACAGGGCGAAGCTGCGTGTCAGAGCTGGGGGTGGAGCGTGCCCAACCAGGCATCGAGGCATGGAGAATTCAGCCCTGCGCTCTCTCCCCAGCGCCGGTGATGCAGCTATGAGCAATATGTAACTCCCTGGTTGGCCTGGCTGGAGCTATGCAGACATGGCAGAGAAAATCCAGCCCCCTGGGGCAGCACCCAGCAACTCACCTGGCTTTGCAGGGAGGGAAACTGAGGCTGGGGTCAAGCCTCGCCCCGGCCCTGCTGCATTCTGGTGCTCAGCAGGCAGAGAGCCAGCCCCAGCACCCCAACAACCCCATCCTGGGGGTACACACGGGAGGTGCTGCTTGCACAAGTGCTGCTGCAGCAGGGAGGGTAGTGGGTTGCTGGGGACTCCTGCTGTGCTTCAAAGGGGAATCAGCATCTGGAACCCTGCAGGACTTGCCCAAAGCCTCCCAGCTACACCCACAGGGTCAATATGAAACCTCTGCGCTTTTGCCTGTGCCCTGACCCTGGGCTCTGGGAGAAACACTTCTCAATTGACTGTCTGCTCGTAAATTGCAGCTCTAATCGGTTTAGCAGAGTTTAATTAGCCTGAACTGATGAGAGAGGCGAGATTCCCTCTTTAAAGGATCCCGGCAGTTCAAGAGAACAGAGCCACAGCTGCTTCTTGAACCTCAGCCTGAAATCTTGCTGCAGACCAAAGCGTAACGGGAACCTCCTGACCCAGAACAATACCAGCACCCAGACAGAAAAGGTCAGATGCGAGGCTGCCATTCACTGTGACTGCAAAGAGCTCCTTTGTCTCAGCTCTGCCCGCCGCCCCCGAGCCCCACGTGTGGGCCGATGGCCTTGGCTCCTGATCTGCAAGGAGCTGAGCTCCAGGAGAGCAGCAGGGCCCTAAACCTGCCCCGGTGCTGCACCAGGGCAACTTTCTCCCATGGTTCCCAGTCTTCCTTTCTCTCCCCTCGTCATACTAGAGCCGCTGCATTGGCTCACAGCTGCCACCTGCCCCATTGGTGGGTGCAGCAGGGGATGCAGTGGGGCCTCCCCAGCTTGCAGCAGCCTGGTCAGATGGGTTCTGCTCACAGCACCGCTTGAGAACCAACCCCATCCCCTTCCCCATGCCCGTCTCCTCACACACAGCAGTGCTTCCTGGAGAGCAGAGCACGGGGTGACCCTGAGCTCCCAGCACGGTGCTGCCCTTTGTCACACAGCGAGGGGGAAGGGGCCTGACTTGCTCCCCTCCTGGCCTCCAGCTCCATCTGTCCCCAGCCAGAGTGCAGAGCCCAGCTGTGCTGCTCCGTCCAGATGTGGCGGCTTGGAGAGAGGTACGACCCCTTCCCTGCCAGACACGCCGGTTGTGCAACGCCGCTCTCGGCCAGGGAAAATCCCTTCTTGGCCTCTGAAGCACCTCTGACATCCATGAACATGTGAGCAAGTGCATCACTGTCTGCTCCCTTATCGAATCCAGCTCGGGGATTTGGCTCCCCGGCCCTCTGCCCTTACATGGGCAATTGCTTGCAGCGGATGGCACATGCAGCTGGAGGCACAGTGACGGGATCGAGGCAGGGAATGGCTGCTCAGCCTGGGGCCAGCACCATGCTGCGAGCCTGGGCTCCCGGGCCCCTCCGTCCTCCTCCAGGACAGCAGGCGCCTCGCCGTGCCCCGCAGCACGCACTGCACACACGCAACGTGGCACTTCAGGCCCCAAGGGCTCCTTCAGCGATGCTCTACGGCTTACACCAATGCCAAACCCAATTCTGCACTCCCTGAGGGTGCAGAGGGAGAAGAGAGGGGAGATTGACCTCGGTGGAGAGCCGGCAGCTCCCCATCCCCGTGCCCTGGCAGGGAGGGACGTGGCAGTGGCAGCAGACACGATCGCTTTGCCTGTGCTCCCGCTGGTGTCACACCCCTCCCCGACCGTGTGGCCACTGCTGCTCTGCGTCTTGCTGGACCCAAACCGCATCCAGCCAGATCCCGCACCAGAGCAATCTTCTCATGCTGTGCTGGCATCGGCTCGGAGCGGGGCGGCCGCTGCCGGAGCAGAGGGGTGGTGCGAGCTCCCCAGGGCCATCCATATGGGGCCCCTTCTCCTGAAAGAGCCGGGCCAGCTCTGCTGAAAACATGACCTCAGCTGAGGCCAGTGCAAAGGGTAACGTGTTCCCCTCAGCTGCACGGCGTGGAGGGACGGGGAGGTTCAGGGGCTGGAAAAGGCCCCTGGAGCGGCAGCAAGGAGGAGCGAGGTGGGAGAGACCCCGTGGCCTGGCTCTCTGCTCTGGGAGTGGGGCTGATGGATGAGGACTCCGGCTGCACCCTGACACACAGTGTGCAGTGTTGGCATGATGGCACAGGGCAGGAGACTGAGACCACATGATGGGCAGGACGCCCACTCTCGGTGACGGTGTGTGTTGTGGGGGGGTACATCCCTCCCCAGACCTTCTCCTTTCCTCCCACACTGTGCAGGGCTTGCACTGACAAGGGCTGGTGCTGCCAGAGGAAGTGGGACCCGTCAGTGCCTCAGTTTCCCTAACGGCACAGTGTGGGTGATGCCGGGCTGTGGAGCTGCACAGCTGATTGGGAAGCAAAGCCGAAAGGAGCCACACGGCACAGACCCAGCAGGGTTCTGAGGATCCAAATGGGGTCGGGGGGCTCCCTCTGCTTGCAGGGGTACAGAGTCAGGCAGGCGGGTGCCCTGCAGAGCACCGGCCACAACAGCAACCAATTCTTCGGGGTCTCCCCATGCAAACCTCGCTCCTCCCGCCCCAGCCCTTCGTATGCTCCTCAGCCCCCCACACCCGGGGGTACCCCAAAACCTGGCAGCGCCACTGCCCCCCTCTGCGGTCCAGCTGCGGACACACGGACACAGGCACACACAGACGCAGGGACACACGGACCCGTTCCCCACACGCCATCACCCCTCACCCCGTGCTCCC
>NC_034435.1:2707431-2720643 GCF_002078875.1 Numida meleagris
GCCCCGCCGCTTTATAACGCCGCCGGCCCCCGCCGCCGCCTCACAGGCAACAGGTCCCGGAGCGTCCCGGCTGAGTCCCGTCCCGCCGCCGCCCGGCCCGGCCCGGCCCGGCCATGCCGCTCCGGCTGGCGCTCTGCCTGCTCGTCCTCTGCGGCCTCGCCGGCGGCGACGCCGCGCACGGTAAGAGCGCTCGGGGCGGGGGGGAACGGGGCAGCCGCGCCCGACGGGAGCTGACGCGCCGCGCCCCGTCCCGTTCCGTCCCGTCCCGTCCCGCCGGCAGGTGCCTGGGGCGGGGGCGGGGGCGGCCCCGAGTCCCGGCGCCGTTACCGGGTTGTCCTCCGCCTTGGTCCCATCCGTCCCGAGCCCGCCGCTGCTGGCTGAGGGTTGGTGCTGAACTTGCGCCGGTTGCGGGGCTCTGCTGCCGGCTCCGGGGGCTCCTGGCCCCTCTCCATCCTGTTCGCCTCCGTCAGTGTCGGTCTGGGGCACGGCAGAGGGCAGGGAGTGCCCGGCAGGGCTGCGTGACCCCGCTGACACAGCCTGTACTGGGGCAGCCCCTCTGCATCATCCCGCTGTCCTGGCTCCAGCACGGGGCTGGAAGTGAGCGGAGCCACTGGAATTGCAGAGGGTCTCGCAGAGGGGTCTCGTGGCTCGTGGTGCATCGAGCTCCGGTGCCTTGCGAACCGCTCCGCTAGGTTGGGAAGGACTGGGAGCCACGGCCAGTTCATGGGTTGGGTGTGGAGTTTCCAGCTCCAACCCCTCCCTGTTCAGATGACTGTGCTGGCAGCTTGTGCGGGCACTTGTTGGCATCCAGGCAGGTTGGTGGCCATAACCGTGTGGGGAAGCCACCGAGGGCCCGGGTTGGCTGGGACCCCTGGGCTCCAGTCACTGTTCCCAGCCCTTCTCAGCCCCGCTGTGCTCAGCCGAGGCTGCTGCCTGCCAGCACCGCTTCTGCAGCAGCGCTGGAGTTTCCATCTTCCCCTCCACATGATCACGTTTGTCTCCATCACTTACTGCCAGCGTGGGCAAGGGAGCAGCACTCCCCGAACAGCGCTGCACTGAGTTGCCCCAGAGGACAGAGGGGCTCTTGTGAGATGCCCCGGGGGTGAATCACGGGCAGCATTGCCCCAGACCACGGGATTTCCCCACCCTGCTTCACAAGGTCCCATTCAAACACCGAGAAGCCCCAGGTGCGAGCACTGTGTGCTGCCTCTGGCTTGAGCCCGTGTTCTGCAGACTGCTGCAGGCAAGAGCATTGCAACTGATCCAGCCAAGGTGCCGGGGAAACCCGGAGGATGGGGTGCCTGGAGAGCCCCTGCACGGCCTGGGGCATGTCCCTCTTCCCTGCCTGGGGTCTGCTGGGGTGAGCATGTGGGTACACACATGGGGATGGAGTGGAAGCTGGGAGCTGCAGGGTCTGGGGACGGAGGTGCGAAAACAGCTCCTGCTTGCTCGTGTCACAGCTGTCCTCCTGCTCAGCCTCCCCGTGGTTCCCTGTGAGCACTGGAGTGCCAGGACCTGTCCCATCCCCTGCTGTATAGCTGGGTGCTGCCAGATGTGTTCACAGCGCAGTCCAGAGCCCTCCTGCCCGTTGCTGCTGGAGCACCCTGCAGCTACCGTGCCATGAGGGAATGTTGGAACCACGGCACTGGGGTGAAGGCAGGGAGGTTCCAGTGCATGGCATCAAAGGGAGACTTCACGTTTTGATGTTTTGTTGTTTTTTCTTAAAAACATACGAGCAGCCGGCCCGCTTTCTGTTGGCAATGACTCTGCGAATGGAGCTATTTTGGAGCAGCCAAAGATCCCTGCTGGGCTGCTGCTGTCAGATTTACACACTATCTCCTGGGCTCTGGGGGCACCAGGAGGCTCCTGGGTCTCACTGGGGGCAGCGTGGTGAGACAACGGCACCAGGCAGGGTCCGGTTTTGCCACCAGGCTCCCGCTTTCCTGGCACAGCGTGCATCGCGTGATGGGAATTTCCTGGGCTGTCTCAGTGCAGCTCCTGGCTCCCTGCCGGCTCTTCCCTGGAGGCCTCTCCCCGTGGGCGTCAGGCACCCATGGGCCATGGAAAAACCGCGGAGAGCTTTGGGGCTGGGAAGCTCTAGGCTTGCCATGTGCATGTGGGCAGGTGCCGCTGGCACGAGCACGCCCCATCTCCTGCCTGCTGCTGGCAGTGGGAGCAGACCCAGTAGCGGGGTGAGCCCATCCCAGCGCTGCATTCTGCTCTGCCTCCTGCTCAGGCCATGCCTGGCCTCTGGTTTCCCCCACAGCAGCACCACTTGCAGTGCTCAGGCTGCTAACGGAGCTTCTCTCCCAGTCCAGAAGGAAAAAAGCCAGTAAACTTTGTGCAGGGTCCCCAGGTTGCTGGCACCAAGGATGTCGGTGCGGGTGCCCGTAGCAGCAGCAGACACAGCTCTGTGTGCCAGCACCCTGCACCCAGCGGTGTTGGCGCTGCTGCAGCCCCAGGTGCTGTGGGTGTGTGGCTGCTTCTGGGTAACGTGGGGGAAATCGGGCTGGCAGGATATCATCGAGGAGGAGTGGGCTTCAAAGAACCCCTGGACGCATTTATGGAGGATGCAGGGCCACGCTGGCACCGTGCCGTGCTCCAAGGTGCCCGGATGTGGGTTGCTGGATCCACGCTCCATCCATGCCCACCCCGATGGGCTCAGGTCCTTGCAGGGAGCTGCCACCACCGCAGCAGCATTCCCTTGTGCTTTCCCCAAAGCGGAGTGGGGCTGGGGGAGCTGGGCTGGGGGGTGCTGACACCCCGTGGAGCGGGACGAGCCCTTGCTTTGGAGGAGAGCAGCTCCAGCCCCGCGCTGGCGCCTGGCAGCAGGATCCGGCCCTTCCCCCAACCCCACGCACATCTTTAGCCGTTTAACAAACCTCAAACGCAGCTAATGAGAACATAAACCCAAATAAGCGTCAGAAGAGGCTGCTTTGCAGAGGCGGAAATTGCAAAGGAATCACTCACAAAAAAAAAAAAAAAATAGTATAAATGATTTGCTCATGAGGTTAAGGAACAAACAGGCTTTTGACTCAGTGGGATCAGATGCCGCTGTGCTGGCCATGTCCCAAGGGCTGTGTCAAGTGCCCTGTGTCAAAGGCAGAGTGCGTGTGTGTGGGGCTGTGCGCTGCGGGGCTGACCCCTCTGGGGGGCTCATGGTGCACTGTGTGCTGGGCAGGGGGTCCCAGCAGGCACTGGGCAGGGTGGCAGGGAGCGGGCAGCGAGGAGATGCTGGCTGCCTGCTGCCAGGCATCACACCGTGCCACCCCATCCTCTGCCCTCCCTGCAGGTGGGATCTGCTGGCTGCAGCAGGGGAAGGAGGCCAAGTGCACCATGATCCTGAAGACGGGCGTGACGTGGGAAGAGTGCTGTGCCAACGGCAACGTGGACGTGGCCTGGTCTAATTACACCTACCCAGGCAACAAGATCAGCCTGCTGGGCTTCCTGGGGCTGGTGACCTGCCACCCCTGCAAAGGTGAGTGTGGGGCTGGGGGATGGGGAGGGCGGTGGGGCTGAGCCCATGGCTGCAAGCGATGCAGCAGTTCCTGGTGCCTCTCTGCATCCCCAAATGGGTACCGTGGGGCTCAGCTTGTGGGGCAGCCCCCCAGGGCTCTGCTGTAACGGAGTGGGGTTGTGTGCCATGGTTGTGGCCACTGAGGGCGCAGGGCTGAGCTCAGCCACCGCATCGCCGGAGCTGGGGCTGCCCGACCTTGCTGCCAGGTCTGGTCAGAGGGAAACTTCTTTTATTCATTTAACGTATATTTTTAATGGGAAGATGTATTTCTTCCCCTCCGCTCCCCCTTCCTCCTCCCGTCGGATCCAAGCGCGTATGTGTGAGATGGCTTTACATAACGGACAGTTCCAAAAATGGAAACCCTCCAGCTGTGAGTTCCAGGCCCTCCAGATGTTTTGGCGCATGCCACAGGCACGGATCCCCTCGCCGCACTTGCGTGGTCGTGTGAGAACCCACTGAGGACCTGCTGACCACAGGAATCAGGAGCAGGTCTTTGGAAGGTCACCGCGTTATTTGCTTAAAGCGGGGTGGGGAGAAACTCTCCTAAGAAAACAACTCCTTCCAGTGCCTCCCAGTGCAGCCCCAGTGCTCGGGCTTGGATCCTGTGCCCTGTGAGAGGCGCTTGGCAGGCGCTCAGCAGGGATGGGGGTGTGCAGGGCGGCCCATAGCGGGGGATGGTGGCTGCCCAGGCTCCGGGAGTGGGACCTCGGCACAAAGTGGCCACGAGGAAAATGGGAAAGCTGCTCCGGTCGGTGCGGATGGAGCTGGGTGGGCTCCCCAAGCCGAGGGCTGGGTGCTGAGGGGTCGCTCCGGAACTGCAGCTGGGCCCTGGGGGCTGCTCTGTGGCTCTGCTGGGAGGTGAAATTCCTGGTGGCAGCTGCTGGGATGCAGTGTGTCCCTCCCCCCCAGGGAGCCAGGTCTGGGGCCGTCATGGATGGATGCTCCTGGGGCCTCAGTTTCTGGCTGCAATGGGGCGGATGGACCCCGCTGCGGCGCGTGGGGCTGTGTGGGTCCCGTGTGCAGCCCCCGGGGGTTCTGACCATGCTGTGCACCCCTCAGCGCCGTTCAGGGCAGGCCCCAGCTATGGAAATCAGGGAGCAAAGCAGGAAACTGCTTGTCTCCCACCCGGGAATTTCTCCTGGGAACCTGGGCCAAGCAGACAGGGGATTTCCCCCTTCCCCCTCCTCCCCTCGCTGTCTCCCGAAGTGACCCGGTTGCTGCAGGGAAATCCCCCTTCTTTATCTCCCTGCTGACATCTTCCCAGCACACACCCTGTCTGCAGGAATCCCTCCTGCTCTGGGGTGAAGCCGGGGCTGGGGAGGGCTCTCTTCCCTCCTGCTGGGTGTGATGGAGCTGGGTCCCTCATCCCCAGGGCTGCCCTTTGGGCTGGCATCCGTGGGGGTCTGGAGACACAAGCGAGGGGCTCCCAGCTCTGACCCCCTCCCTGTCTGCTCCCTGTCCCCTGCCCCCAGGGACACGGTGGCCGCAGGGTCCCTTTGAGCCCAGTGCTGTCCCCGCAGGGAGGCACCCAGGGGACAATGCGTCCATCTGTGTCGCCGGGAAGCGGACGGGACGGGGGGGATGAGACACTGCCGCTCGCTGCTGTGACCTGCTCTTGTGTTCAAGTCACGGAGGCCTGGAGCAAAACAGGGCTGGGTATTGTCTGATTAAATCGGAGCTCTTGATTGCCCAGACAACTTGCAAAGCCCAGTTCCTTCTGGAGGATCTGGGGCCTTACAGAGATAGATTTTTTCCATTGCATAAGAAAAAGAAACGTTTCCTTCCAAAAAAATAAATCCGTAGAAATGAATTAGCTGGTGCTGATCTGAGGGCCAGCTCTCTGGCTGGGTTAAGTGTTGGATGATGGCTCTGCGCTGCAGCCAACGACCTGCTCCTCCGCAGCGCTGAGCAGATCCAGATGCTGCTGCGAGCAGCGCTTCGTGCTGCGCAGCCCCCGCGGGGGCCCAGGGGCAGCCCCAGGTAACAGCCTGGTGGGTGCTGCCGTGAATGGTGACGCTGTGCTCCCCCTCTGCCCCCAGAGAGCTGCGAGGGGGTGGTGTGCGGCCCGGACAAGGTGTGCAAGATGAAGCACGGGAGGCCCCAGTGTGCCTGCGCCCCTGACTGCTCCAGTCTGCCCCGCAAGCTGCAGGTCTGCGGCTCGGATGGCTACACCTACCGCGACGAGTGCGACCTGCTGACAGCCAAGTGCAGAGACCACCCGGACCTGGAAGTGATGTACCAGGGCAAATGCAAAAGTAGGTTCTGCCGTGCCCCTGCCTGCCCTGCTCCCGTCCCCTACCCCGTGGCTCTCGCTGCTTCCGAGCTGCGTCTAGGACGCAAAAAGGGGCGAACAGCAACGCGCTCCCCAAATTACACAGCTCGGCAGCGATGATGAGAAGCTGCGCTGCTCTGTCACGTTGTGCCAGCACGTCGGGTCACCATCCCCACCTCTCCTGCCCCACGCAGCCAGGTCTCTCGGTTAGCACCGGGGAACAGCTCTTGCCCTGCACCGTGCAGACCGAGCTGCCTTTACGGTTTGCTCCTCTCCCATGGGCACAGATCTTCAAGGCCGGGTTTGCTCTGCACGGGGGTACGAGCGCAATCCCCAGCCCCCACCTGCATCTCCCCGCCCGGAGTTCACTCGTGGCTGAGCTCCTTGGCCCCGCATCGCCCTCGCTGCAGGGTGGAGCGGCGGAGCTGGCATTGCGGCAGCTGGAGCCGGGCGGCCAAGGAGCTGCCTGGGATGCCGGAGCGGCTCGTCAGTACGATGGGGGATTCAGCTTCGCCGCCGCTGGGGAATAGCAGTCCATAAAATGTCACTTCCAAACGTCGAGCCCCTTTTTTTCGTTGTTTTGTTAAAGAGAGCAGTAATCCTCCCCGCCCTGCCAAGAACTGTCAGAATTATTATGATTATTTTCGCCAGCCCTCCTCTCTGAAATGCTTTGCCTGTCAAGCTCTGGACTGCACCGTAAAATTTGGGGCAAGAAATGTGAGTTGCGAGCTGGGAGTTGCAGATGCCAAGTCTCCTTCCAATCCAGCAGGAAAATAGAGGGAGGAGGAGGGAAGGTTTCAAGCGGTGTTTACAGCATCCGGGGAGCACAGTGGGTCTGCTGCATCCCAGGGCTGTGCAGAGCCTGCAGGATGGGGTGCACGAGCTCCCTGCTCTCTTGGGGGGCTCAGAGCCATCCCCAGGTCCCGGTTTGTGCTGCTCCCTCTTTAAGGCACGGGGCCGCTCGTCCTGGCCGGGTGCTGGTGGCCGAGGCAGCTCAGGCACTGCAGTGAGGATGTCGGTTCCCCACGGCATGCGTGATTCCCTCTTCCTCATTGCTGCCCGGGCGCGGGGGCCACGGGATTGGGATGCTGACCTTCCCAGCTCGCTCCGCCTTGGGATGCTGAGCTGCAGGCTCAGCATATGCTTCCCCTCAGAGTCCTGCTCCAGCGTGGTGTGCCCAGGCACCCACACCTGCGTGGTGGACCAGACGGGCAGCGCTCACTGCGTGATGTGCCGGACGGCTCCGTGCCCCGAGCCCACCAGCCTGGACCACGCTCTCTGCGGCAACAACAACGTCACCTACCCGTCGGCGTGCCACCTGCGGAGGGCCACGTGCCACCTGGGACGCTCCATCGGCGTGCGGCACTACGGGAGCTGCTCGGGTGAGCGGGGCCGGGAGCGCAACCATTGTCCGGGGGGGGGGGGGCTCAGTGGGGCCGTGCCCCCCTGGCACCTGCTCATCACTTTTCCCCTTTTCTCCCCCCCCCCTCTCCAGCCTCAGCCAGGTTCTCCCTGGAGACGGACAACGCGGAGGAGAACTACGTGTGAATCCTTTTTCCTCCGGCGCGTGGCCGCGGCCGGCAGACAGGGGCATTATGTGTATACTGTACAAACCATATACCTGATATTTATTAAGATTAAAAAAAAAAAAAGGTCCTTATTTATATCTGTATGCTATGCAGCCGCAGAGGGCCGGCTCCCGGCCGTGCCTGCGCGCAACCCCTGCGCTGCTCCGTGCCCACGGCGCCGGGGGGAGCGCCTGCACTGCAACCCCCCCCCACACCCCCCCCCAACGTGTCCTTGGACGGCCGCCCCGGGCCTATTTATTTTTGGATTGAATTCTTGGTACTCTGCTGACGTTTCTGGCCAGGACCTCGGGGTCGAGTGGGAATCTGCTCTTTATCTTTCCCCGGAGGGGTTCAGCCCCAGCTGCCAGCAACAGGGAACGGAGCACGGAGCCGCACCAGATTTGAGACGGATAGATCTCTATTTTTCTACGTCGTTTTCTCCCGCGGTTTTGGCACGCGGGTCTTAAAACTGATTGAGTTTAGCTTCTCCCGGGCCCACCGAGACCCGGCTTCCAGCTCTTCTGGAGGCAACGCTGGAGCTGCCCTGGCTGCTCCAGTCCCCGCTCCCAACACCTTTCCCTGTCCGTGGCCAAACCCACGTGGAAGGCAGCGGGCACAGGGCCCCTGGGACCCCCCAGCCCCGCATCCCCTCTCTCTCAACCCCCTCTGTATTTATTTTAACTTCCTCTCTTTCTTTTTTTTTTTGTGTGCGTTGTGACCTGTGTACATAACCATCTCATCTCTGACACCGAGAGGCAGTCGCCTTGATATAAATACCGTATATATATAATATATATAAATACCCTATTTTCTATTTTTGTATGGTTTGCGTTCTGGTTGCCGAGGCGGGCGTTATAGGAACGTATACATTTCCTATTCCGCGTCATTTAGGAGCATTTTACGACTGTGTTACGATTTGGATTACAATTAAAAAAAAAAAAAAAGAATAAAAGGCACCGAGGTTCTGCTTTTGTTGCACTGCTCCCATTGCCCCGGAGGATTCTGCAGCCTTGCATTGGAGGAGCGCTTCCCCCTCTGTTACCTGCAATGGAAGCTGGCTGGACAGATCTGCAATCAATTGGGTTTATAACCTCGGTGCTGTCCCCATTGGGGCAGCCTCAGCCTGCTGGGGGTGCAGGGGTAGCAGGTGAAGCCTCAGCTCAGCCCTTGCTCTGTGGCTGCACCCGCCCGGGCCACCACCACATCTGTTTCAGCTTTGTGTCGTGGTTTTTCCACCCCAGCCAAGTCTGTGAGCAGCAGCAAGAAAGGAAAGGGGAGAGAGAGAGAGGCAAAAAAAAAAAAAAAAAAGAGCAACCAAAGAGCAACGCAAATCAAATGTGTTCCTAATATCAGTGTGTGCCGTGAGGGTTTGGTATTTCACAAAACAATTCCTGCCATTAATTGAGTCCTGATGTGTGAAGCGGAGGCGCGGGACCTGGGCTGCAGCCTGCAGCGTGGATCTGGGGGCTCCCAGGGCAGTGCTGCTGTGTCCCCAGCTGCATCCTTGCCCGTGGGGATCGGGGACAGGGCGGCTGCAGGGTGCCCCTGCCCGTGGGATGGGTGCTGGGGAGCAGCCCTGGTGTTCCGTGGGGCTCGGCAGCGCTCGGTGCCACGCAGCCCAGATCTGGGGGGTTTCCTACAGCCACCCCAGTGCCTGCATCTCACAGCTCCGGGGCACTGACCTCGTGGCTCTGGCACTGACCCACGCCAAGGCAGCGGGCACGGGCTGTGGCAATGACATCAGCAACGCCAGTGAGCAGGAGATTTCAGCTTCCAGAACGGATCCGTGAGTCAGGCGTCTTCTTCCCCCGGTGTCTGGGTGGTCTGGGGTGAGCTGGGACGTGCACACCCGCTGCGTGCACACCCCGGGGCTGGCAGCCCTGCTCTGGCATCCCGAGGCTGCATCCTCCCAGGGAAACCCCGTGGATCTGAGGCTCCCCTGGGTCTGGCAGCCTGGGGGGATCCATCCTCTGCTGGGCATCCCAAGTGTCCCCAGGGCCACCAATGCCTGCAGCAAGCTGAACGCTGGGCACCCCGCTGCAATGACCGTGAGGGTTGCTCACAGCTGCTCTCTGGGATTAGCTCAGCACGATGCCCGTGCCCTGCTATTTGTGCCCCCCACCGCCGGCCGAGGGATGCCCTGTGCCATGCCGTGCTTTGCAGAGTGCCAGCAATTGGCGGATAAAACAAACAAGTGGGAGCAGGGAACGGCTGAGCTGTCCCCAGGGCGGGCTGCAGAGCCGAGCGAGAGCCGTGCGCTGTGTGTGTACTGGCTGAGGTCCCGCTGCTGCTCGCACACGTTCCTGGGTCCCTGGGGTCAGTGCTTGGCCCCATCCCCGGCGAGGTGCGCAAAGCTGGAGCCCCGCAGCAGCATCCCTATCCCGTCTGCCTGCAGGGGTGGGAGCGGGCGTGCTGGGAGCTGATGGCTTTGGGATGGGGCTGTTCCCGTAACACGGGGCTCGCATGGTGTGATGGGGAAGGTGCGGTGTGGGATGGGACAGGCTAAGGAGCTTTCCGCAGTGGGAGGGCTGCTGGGGGATGCTCCATGGGTGGCAGTGCCTGGGTGTAGATCCTAGCTCACAGTAGTGCCTGGTCCTGAGCTGGGTCTGCTCCTGCCCTCCTCTCTCTGTATTCCCATTCATGGAACCCCAGCCCTGGGGCAAGACGGGGGCTCTGGGTGGGAACTGGAGCAGAAGGGCTGCATGCAGGACACCCAGAGAGCAGATCTGTGCAGTGACACCAAGCCCACGACCCCAAGAGGGCACTGTCCATCCTCCCAGCATGCAGCAGGGGCAGGACAGGAGAAGGGATGGCTGGAAAAAGCAGAAGGTGGGCAGCAGCTAATTGGGCAGGGCAGGATCAAGGGTGGCCCCAAACAGCCCTCCTGGGATCAGCCACCCAAGGTGGGATTGAAGGGGGCTGGGAGCGGGGTTTGGGTTCTGTGGGTATGAGTAGGTGAGGCTGTTCCTCAGTCTGTCCCTGCAGGGTTCCTGCAGACTGTGGCAGGATCAGGGTGAGCTTGTGCTGGGGTGGAGAGGAGGAGAGTGTCTGCGGGGCCTTCTCCTACCCTAGAGCTGGGCTGGGGCCCCGCAGGAGGAGAGAGTGAAACAGGTAGAGGGCAAACAGCCAGAGGTCTGGGAATGAGGTTTTATTGAGGGAGGAAAGTGGGGATGCAGCAAGGGGGGGAGTGAGGCACTGGGGTTCTCTGCACAGCCGGGGGGATGCCGGTCTCCTCACTACCATCAGTCCCCTACGTCACCTTGGTGCACGTAGGGAAACCGAGGCAGGAGCGATGAGCCCTGGTGTCAGTTCCCATTGAACATCAAGCCCCTTGGAGCCAGAGGGGGACGCGGGAGGCCTGGCCCTCCCCACCCCTCCTGGGAGCTGCCAGCCCCCTCGCTGCTCCCCGGTCCCCCCTTGCCCCCCCCCGGGCCAGGTTTGTGCTTCTGTTTCCCCCCAGGCTGGCGGTGCCTGAGCACAGTGCGATGCACCCAGTCGATGTAGTTTGAAATCTTGGTGAAAATGTCGGGGTACCGGCGGTCCCCACATCTCTGCCCGGAGAACGAGACGACGCCGTAAACCTTCCCCTTGAAGACCAGGGGTCCCCCAGAGTCACCCTGCCGTGGCGGTGGGAGGGAGGGGGTGGGATTTAACAGCAGCCCTATGGGCAGGGGAGGCTGGGAGGGCCAGGGGTGGGCTCGTGGCACTCACCGCGCAGACGCCCTGCAGCGTGGCGTTGCGGCTCGCCCCGCACAGCATGTTGCCCGAGACACGGCCTTTCCATAGGGTTCGACACAGGCTCCTCTTGACGATGGTGGTGTTGGCCTCCATCAGCTGCGTGGGCCGCTCGCCGTAGTTGGAGATGTCCCCCCAACCCACCACGGAGCAGAGGGTGCCGGGTTTCAGGTCGATGCGTGGCCGGGGCAGGCGGATGCGCTTCACAAATGTGTTCAGCGTGGCCGAGTGGTTCAGCTGGGCATGGAAGGGGTGGGGGGTGGGGGGCGCGGCTCCCTTTCTCTTCCACCCTGACCCCAGGGCGGAGCCCCCCCGGCTGCTCCCGGGCCCCTAGCCCGGTTCCCACTGCCCCGCTGAGCCCCCAGCGCGCTCCCGTGTCCCGGCCCTTCCAAATCGGAACCGGTGCTCTCGGGAGGCTGGGGGGGCCCGGAGCGCGGGCATCATTCATCCCTAGGGCAGCGCTTCTCCGGAGTACGCTGACACCTAGTGTCGGTCCCCAGCCCTGCCCGTGGCACCGGGCGCGGGGCTCACCCTGAGCAGGCGGATGTCGTTGTCCACCGTCTGGGGGTCGTAGAGGGGGTGCGCGATGGATTCCTCGACACCGAACACCTGCTGGGACTCCTCGGGCTGCTCCAGGCTGTGGGCTCCCAGCACCACGCGGAAGGAAGGGTTGCCCCTACGGGGGAGCTGTGAGAAGGGATGGGAGCCCCCGGGGGAGGGTGGGGGAAGAGGGGACGGGGAGACTGGGGCGAGCGCCGGGCAGTGGGGGTCTGCTCCGGGGTGGGGGTGTCTACGTGAATGGGGCCCCGGGGGAAACTGCTCACCTGGGAACGGGGCAGTGGGCGGCCGTCATCACCCACCTGGGCCACACCAGGAAGCCCCCGCAGTAGTGCTGCCCGTCCATCTGGATGGAGGCGATGAAGGGCCGAGAGTGCGGCACCACTGCCTTTCCCCCGATGACCCAACTGCATCGGGCGCCTGCGGTGGGTGCGGGAGGTCACCGACCGGGGGGGGCTTCGGGCACCCAACACTGCCAGTCCCCAGTCCTGCTCCCAGCCCTCCCGGCAGCGGCCTTCCCATCACCTGCTGGACCCAGCGCGGAGCCCCCCAGGCTGAGGATGAGCAGAGCAGCGAGCATGCTGGTGCACCGTGGGCCGCTGCCACCTCCTGTGGGGCCACCTGAGGCTGGGGGGGTTAAATAACCCTGCAGGGGGGGTGCTGGCGGGTACCCCCCTGCTTCCTGCTTTCATTATTGCTGCCTTGTGCAATCGTTTTGGATGGAGCTGTGCAACGCTGAGGGGTGATGGGGGGGTTCGGTTTTGCTGTCTTAGAGCTGTGGGGCCAGCCAGGCCTGTGGCACTGCCCAGCAGCTTTCCCTGGAGTGGAGGAGCGCTCGCTGGGAACAGAGTGGATGAAGGAAGGAAGAGAGAAAGCAGCGCGGCTTCCCAGCCCGTGCCTGGCTGATCTCATGCCTCGAGCTAACTGGGATGAAATCCCCCTTGGCACAGTGGGTGCAAGTGAGAACAGAGCCCCGCCATGGCCCAGGGACACCCCCCAGCACGTCCCCAGGGCTGACGGTGGCCTGGCGCTGTGTGCTGTTCTGCCTTTCATCCCCACCAGCTGCTGTCCCTGCTCTGAACCCCAAAGGGGAACAGGGATGGGGGTCTGAGAGCCGGGGTGCCCCTGCTGCAGAGCGGGGCTTGCTTCGGGGCTTTAAGGAGCTCTCATGCCAGAAGTGGGCAGATTTCTTAATGCCACCGTGGTTTGCGACTTTTCTTGGGCTTCCTGTGTCAGTTTGCCAGAGTTTACCCAATGCAACCGTCGTCGGGAAATGGAGGAGCCGACAGTGGGGGCAGAGAGCTCGGGCATCCCCCTGCTGGGGGGGTGGGGGGGGGCGTTGGCACCCTCAGGGCTGCGGGGTGCGGGGGTCGGGAGCGGAGCCTTCAGACCCCTCCTGCCCCCGCTCTCCATCCCAGGAGGGGGTTCGGGCAGCACCCTCGGCCCACTCCGTTGTGCTCCCCCTGATCGGGACCCCCGCACCCCACGAAGCAGCCTCGGGGTCCGGCCGGGTGCGGCGGCAACGCGGAGCGGCGGGCGGGGAGCGCCGCGCCCCGAGGCCG
>NC_034435.1:2721408-2733913 GCF_002078875.1 Numida meleagris
GGGGGGGATGGGGTGGGAAGGGCGTTTATTTTTCTGTTTTGAACCTGTTGTTGCTGCTGCGCGTAGCTGGGGGCGAGTGGGTGGCTGGGAGCCCGCGGACCCCTCCCTCTGCACACGCGGTGCCAAAGGGCCCGGCTGGGAGCGGGGGCTTCTCCTCCCGTCCTGCCGGGGACAGCCCCTCGGGAGCCGAGGAATGCTCCGGCGCCCTGACCTTCTTTGTGTGCTGCGGTGGGGCCCTGCCCCGGTCGGCTGGAACGTGCAGGCAGGATCGGAGCTGAGGACGGGGGCCCTGTGGCCCCATCGTTCCCTTCCCTTTGCTTCCCTCCAGCATCCCCTGGCTTTGGCACTGAGGTCTTTCCAGGGGCTCCCATCCAGCCCAACCCAGGGGCCAGCGACCGTCCGCTCCTTGTGGGCACCTCACCCTGTGCTGATTAACCAGCTGCCTGCTAACGAAGCACTGGATAGTCTACAGGCCCTGGCCATCTGCCATTTGCTCCCAGTTTGGGGGAGCCCCACAGGGGTGCTGGAGGGCTTGGGGTGCTTGTTTCCTCCTGTCAGGGCTGGGCTCTGGTTCCCTGTGCTGAGTGGCACCAATGGGGACCTGGGTGGGATGGCAGAGCTGAGCTCAGTGCCTGGGGTGGAAATGGGGAGGGGGTCAGCTCCCGGCCTTGTGACAGCAAATGTGACAGCACTGCTCCTCCCTGCTGAGCCCCTCTCACACTGGGAGCTGTGGGATGGACCTTACTGGCTGGCTGTCAGGACAAGGAGTCCTTCAGGGCTGTGTTGGGGCTTTTGTTTGTGTGCTGGAAATACCAGATCGTTCCTTCTCGTGACTGCAAACCCTACCAGGGAAATGTGCCCTGGAGGTGAGAGGCGAGTGTGGGGCTGAGCAGCAAAGCAGAACCAGAGCATGCACTGTTTCTGTTTGGGCAGTTTTGGTGCAGCCCCTTCTGGTCGCTCAGGTTTTGGCTCTTATGGAGATAAATCTTGAGATTTTGGGCTGGAATACGTGTGCAAAAGTTGGTGGTGGTTGAAATGCCAGCATGTTTTCCCTGTGTGTACGGACAGACCTGCAGCCCCAGTGCTCCTGCACAGGGTTCCACCAAGGGTCAGGTGCGCTCTGCAAAATTCAGACCCTTGTCATCGGGATGGGGGCTTAGGAAAGTCCTGGGATCAGTGAGGGCCCATGGGAAAATGCTCCCCAGACATAGGCCTGGCTCTGCGGTTGCTGATGTGTGCTGGGAAGCGTGCTCCTGGGGTTGGCTGTTGCTTTCCCTCGGCTTTGGCAGCAGGAGGGTGCTGGACACCACGAGCTGCTGGTGCCAAAGGAGGTTTGGCTAAAAGCTTCGTGCTCTTATAAAAGGCTCTGCTGGTCCCATCAGGCCTGCTCTTATCTCCTCTGCTCATTCTGCTAGTGGTCCTGTTGTGCAGCTGCAGGTTTAGCATCTCCAGTTCTGGCTGCTGATAGCTCCCTCCGATATCTTTGCACCTTGCTGTTTCTGCTCTCCTTGGGAGCCAGCTGCTCTCCCGGTCCTGCCCTCCCCATTGCTCCAGCTCTGAACAGGAGCCTCATAGAGGGGGAGGAGGGACATTTCTGCCCTTGGGGTCACCTGGAGCACTCCCTTTGGGGTCCTGCTCTCCCCTCCACGCGCCTTCGTTGAGATGCAAAACCCAGTGAAGCGCTGGTCCCAATGGAGGCAGCCATAACGCCTGACTGCAGACAGCCACACAGTGGCACCCGGGGAGCAGGGGCTCAGGGTTCAGCCCAGAAGTGCACGAGGCAGGGGAGGAACTGGAGCAAGAGTGGGTTTCCTTGGGAAACTGCTGCTGGCATTCCTCATTCCCGGCCAGAAATAGCCACTTACCCCTGTGCAAGGGAAAGGGAAAGGACGTGCACAAGGGATGGGGTCTGATGGAGGGCGGAAAGCTCGGGGCTGCAGGCAGGGGTGGATTCAGGAAGCCTGAGCTGAGTCTGTACTTACTGCTTGCACCCGTCTGTGAGGCAGCAAGCCCCTCGGGCCCCAGACAGAAGTCGGTCTCGGGATGAGGATGAGTCCTCAGCAGCCCTGGAGCTGCTGTCTGGGTGGGGAGCAGCACTGGCTGTGCTCTAGTCAGGTGCTTCCTGGTGCAGAGGAGCTGGATGGAGGCTGGGGACAGAGAGCAGAGCTCTGGGCTGGATGCCCGGGCAGGATTCTGCACGTGAACAACATCCCCACATACTCCATAAAGCCTCGTGTGCCCTGGTGTTCATGGCATTGTGGATGCCTCGTAGGACTGGGGAGCAACGTGATGCAGCCGTAGTGACCCCAGTGATGGCAGAACCTGAGCTCCGTGTCCCCAGGTCGGTGCTGGAGCTGCTGGGCTGCTGGCCCCAGCGGGTTGAGTGCTGCCAGGTGTGGGGAGCTCTGCTTCATTCATAAATCGTGTGGGTGTTTCCTAGTGGAGCCTTGCTCCTCTAACTGGAAGGGAGCTGGAAACCCAAGTGTTTGGAGGGCACTCGAACCATTGTTTGAAAGATCTGTAATTTTCCAATCAAACTCCCTCCTTGAGCCTCTGTTCATCAAATATTCAGAGGATCCATTTTCTCCTGGCACTTCCAGCCCACGTCTCAGCCTGAAGAATCAATCAGGCAGCTCTGCTTGTTCTAATGCATCCTGCCTTTTCGGGAGCCTGGGGCTGCCATCTCCTCCTCCCACCTCATCTCTTCCCAAGGCAGCCACTCGGGATGGGGCTGCACAGGCAGTGGGGCTGGCAAGCAAGCAGCTGGCTGCAGAGGGGACCTGACATCCCCTCTCTGCTGCTTGCTCCCAAGCAGAGCTTTGTCCATTCCCCACCAAGACTGCTGGGAGGGATTTGCCTTTGCTGTCGTTGGCTGCTGGATGTGTGCTGTCCCTCCTCTCTGCACCCCG
The DNA here is from genome assembly GCF_002078875.1 of Numida meleagris. NCBI lineage: Eukaryota > Metazoa > Chordata > Aves > Galliformes > Numididae > Numida > Numida meleagris. The sequence goes on from NC_034435.1 coordinate 2,724,318, forward strand.
CTGTGAGCAGCAGCACGTTGGGGCAGGGATTGTAGTTTCCCCGCAGCAGTAGCACTCTGGACCCAATTTCCCTGGGGGTCTGGTTCTTGGCACAGGAACAATGGTGTGGATCAGTGCTGCTCCCTCTATTGCCACCTGTGCTGCCACCAGCTGTACCATGGCTCATTCTCCCAGGGCTGCAGGATGGAGTTTGGCTTGGGATGAGCCCTCTCCCTTCCTTCTCTTCTATCTCAGAGCTGAGCTTAGCTGAGGGCAATGGAACAGAGGTCGGGGGTGGGGGGTGGGGGCGGAGGAGCAGCTTGAAACGGCTCTTCACACATTTGGATGAGCTAATGGGAAAAAACAGAGGAAGGCAAATAAACATTATTGTTTCATGTCAGGCGGGGAGGAGACAAAAGGTCATGGGCTTCCCTTGTGATGGTAGGAAACAGCGGCATCAGCAGGGCTGGAAAGAGCTGGAGAGCCCAGGCAGGGAGCGCGGGGCGTGCTCGGGGTGCGTGCCCACACGTGGGTGTGCAGCTCCATCCGAGGACTGCTGCTGCAGCAGGTGGGAGTTCCTGGGGGCACGGTCCCCCAGTGCCACCTGCATCCCCGCTCCCATCGGCCTCATCCTTCGTGCCACGGCCGCACGACGCAGAGCACCGAGGAGCTGCCCCGGGATCGGCGGAGCCGGGACGCGCAAGCACCGGGCGGAACAGCATGAACCTGTTGGCAGGAGCTGATGAGATCGGGTGAAATGAGGCGGAGGGGGAGGAGGGGGATCGCTTTTGGTGTCTTTTCTGCCTTTGTGATTCATGAGGAGGTCGGTGACCGTGAGCCCGGTGCCACCGGGGTCACATTTCCATCCCTTCCCTGTATCCCGGCGTAACGCGGAGCTCACTCCGGCGTGGCTGGGGCCTCCCTGGAGCCTGGCAGCTGCTGAGTCCCGGCCCGGCCCCGGCCCGCGCTGCTGGCGGCCGGAGCGCAGCGCATCGCATCGCGCATCCCCCGGCCGGGTGCCGGCTCGCCGCGTTGCCATGGCGCTGTTGCCATGGCGCTGTTGCCATGGCGCCGTTGCCAGGGCACCCGCCTCCCGGCTCCGTGCATCCGCCGGCCCCGGGTTTGCTCCCCGCCATGAGCTGCGGGAGGGGAACGGAGGAGGTGAGGCCGCTCCGAGCTGCTCGGGCCGAACCTGCGTGTGGGAAGAGGGTTCCCACCCCGCCCTGAGGTTCTGATCAGCCCTCAGGGGTCCAATCAAACTCGGGTCCCGTCGGAGCAGGAGAACCCCAGGAATGGGGCTGCAGGACCCCTTCCATCCTTCCACCTCCTCGCCCCATCCCCATGCGCAGGGACCTGGGGGCACCGGGCTCGAGTTCTGCCCCTTTTCTGCCTCTCAGGGTCTAGGGGTGGTGGAGGGGTCCCCCGGGTTGGGCACACGGGGTCTGGGCCCGGTACGGTGCAGCGAGGGGCATCCAGCCTGCTTTGCTTCTTTCCCCGGGCCAGGAAGATTTCTGGCTTTCGCCCCGGGAATGCAGAAACTTTAGCAAATAATGGAAAATAAAGAGGATGGAGGAAGAAAAGCAGAACAGAACGTTTCAGGAACGCTGAAAAAAAGCTTGGATCGGTTGAACAGTGCGAGATCCAGGAGAGAAAGAGGCTTCATTCCAAAGCCCTCCGAGTCTGGGGTGCAGAGAGCTGCACTCAGAGGGCACCCCTGGCCCTGGAGCAGGCAGACCCCCCCGGCACAGGGCACCCTGAGGCCACGGGCTGCTGTCAGTGTGGTCCCACAGCCCCCCCGGTGTGGGGAAGGGTGAGCAGGGAGTCAGCGAGTTCCACCCTGCAACCTCTGCTCACAGTGTCTGCACGGAGCCATCCCAGCTGCCTGGGCCCAGGGGTTACTCGCAGTCCTGGATCTCGCTCTTGGAAGGGGAAGAAGGGGAAGGTTTCACCTCCTGGGCTGCTGCCTGTGGCTGGGTGTAGGGCCGTGACGTGGGTGTCACGGGGCCTGGGGACTGCTGCTGCCTGCCCGCTCCGCAGCCCTGACATCTCCCTGCTCGGGGCGTCTCGTGGCTCTGTCATCAGCTCGTCATCTCAATTTGAAACAAACCATGTCCATCCCGCTCGTGGTCTTGATGGCTTGGTGCAGGCGCAGGGCAGAGCCAGTGCAGCTCAAATGAGGAGCAGCAAAGGGAGCACGGACGGGGACGGGGCTCACAGCGCTTCCATCCATCCCCCTTCGGGTTTTTCATCCTTTGATTTTCCAGAGCGGGCTCAGCGTTGGGTTGGCGATGGGGCTGCCAAGCTGACAAACAGGGGCTGCTGACGGTGCGTGCGTGCGCCTGCGTGTGTGCTCAAAGCATCACAGCATCACCTCAAACTGCCCCAAAATAACAGCTAGAAACGCGGCACCTTTCCCATCTCGTTTGCTCGCTCCCTATTTCGTGCTCTGCCAAGAACCCGGCGTGTACAGCTCACATGGGCAGCCCTGGAGCTCAGCCACGAGCATAGTGGTGGTGGCGGTGGTAGTGGTGGGTGGAGGTCACCGTGGGGCGTCACGCTTCCCCCTTTTCCATCAGGAAACATCCCTGTTGTTTTTGTGGGGCTTTCTGGACGGTGGCAATCTTTTGCACGCCGGGAAAGTGTTTTGCTCGGGGTGGGAATGAGGGAAACAGCCTCGACGTGGCACCGCCTGAGGGCGGTCGGAGAGGGATGAGCTGATGGTTACCTTGGGGTGGCTGCGCCCTGGCCCTGAGCTCTGGGCTCTGTGCTGGTCCCCTCCCAGCACACAGCCTGGGCTGCTGGCACCGGCTCCTCACCGATGGCTTTTCCTGCTGTGCACTGTGAACATGGCACTGCCACCCCTCCCTGTCCCCGCTTGCCCTGGCTGAACTTGGAATGCGTTGGGTCACCAAAGCCGGCAGCCCTGAGCTGCGGCCCCTGGAGGACAGGGTTGTCTGCTCTCCCTTTCACTGAGCATTGCAAAGCCCTGGGGCCCAGCTGGGTGCGTGCAAGACAGGACCCAATGTGTCCTGCTGTCCTCCCAGCCTCGGTCACCCGGCTCCAGCGCTCTCAGCCAGGGCAGAAACTCCTGGGAGTTGCGAAAATGGATCCGCACTTCACCACCGCTGGTGGAAATTAAACCCAAGAGCTCTCCCCGCTGCCTCCTGCTGCTCAGCATCACCCCCTGGAGCAGCTGCAGGGGTCGGGGCTGGTGTCACCGCAGTGCCCATGCTCCATGTGGTGAGAGACCCCGGAGCTCACCCCGCTTTCTCCAAGCCCACGTCTCCCCCAGCCCCATTCCGTGCACCTGCCCCTTCCCAGGCTCTGGGAAGTCAATGGCAACGAGCCATCGCCTTACAACACCTCCGAGCCTCCTGCCTCAATTACCGCCACAGCTAATTGCTTCGTTAGCGTCACCTGGCGCGCAGCCAGCCTGCTCCCCCTCTCACCACAGACCTCCCCGGGTCCCCAGGGCAGGTGCCTTGCAGCTGCACCTGGTGCGAGGCCACGCATGTGATCCGTGCGTCTGTCCGTGCAAAACGTCTGTGCGCACAGCCTGGAAAGGTCACTGCGCAGGAAAGGTGTCAGCAGCCAAGGAACGGGCTGGAAATGGAAAGTGTGAGCCAGAAGAGAGGAGGCAGCCAGAAAGTGCTCAGCTCCAGCCCTTCTGTCGTGGCCGTTTCCCTCCGCACAGCGCGGGGCTTGTCACCAGCGCCTGGCCCCGGAGAAAAAAAAGGAGACGGGAGCACAAAGAGGAATGGGGTGCCAGGAGGAGCCGCGCTGGGGCAGCGCTCAGCTTCAAGGCGGCAGAGGGAAGCAGAGGAAGCGGCGGCAGAAGGGAAGAGTCCGGCCTTTGTCTGCGCGCGGTGTCTGGCTCCACAATGTCCCCATTCACGTGGCCGCGCTCCGTGTGGGCGGGCGCGCTTCACGGCTGCTCTCTGCTCTCTTGCAGGGCTGTGGAGGCCAGCACCCTTCAGCAGGAGAGGCTGCAGGCCATCGCGGTGAGTGGCCTGGGGGTGAGCGCGTGGCACCGCCACTGTGACCCCTGGGATGCGCCCAGCTCCTCCAGCGCTCGGTCCTGCGCCTGGGGAGACCAGGGGCAGAACTGGCAGCAGGGTTAATTAATGAAGCAGCGCCTTGATGAGTCCTGAGCGAGAAGGAAATGAGTGTGAGGGTCCCCCCTGCCCTTTCCCAAGGGCTGAGCACCGTGTATGATGTGGCCCTGCAGGGTATGGGCGCTCTGTAGCAGCTCCCTGCTGCCAGCTCCCAGCCCCGCGCGCTATCGGCCGATCTGTGCCGCACAAAGGGCAAATTGTTCTGGGCCAGAGGAGAAAAAGAGCGGGTGACGCTTCCCTGGACTGGGACAGACTCTGCTAAAGCAATCTGGACCGAACCCAGGATGTGCTGCAGAGGGGGGGGGGGCTGGGGAAGGGACCGCCTAGGGCTGGTTTCCCCTCGCTGCCCGGCTCATGCTTAACAGGGCCGGTCTGGGGGAAGGTGACATTTGGAGGCAGCGAGCAGCCCATGCTCTGCGCCCTCTCCGCTCTGGGAGGTGCTGGGATGGAGGTGCCCCCCCAGTGGTTCCCGGTGCTGCCCCCACCCTGCGCTGACCCCGGCTCTGTGTCCCTCCAGGAGAAGCGAAAACGCCAGACGGAGATCGAGAACAAGAGGCGGCAGCTGGAGGATGACCGGCGGCAGCTGCAGCATCTCAAGGTGAGGACGACTCCCCCGGGGACCCCCCGTGTGTTCCGGGGATGCGCCGGGACCCCCAACCCACGAGGGCGGTGAGAATGTGACCCTCTGTGCTCCCCCAGTCCAAGGCGCTGCGGGAGAGATGGCTGCTGGAGGGGGCCCCGTCCTCTGCCTCTGAGGAGGACGAGGCGATGAAGAAGCAGATGCAGGAGGACGAGGTGAAGACCAAGGAGCTGGAGGAAACCATCCAGAGGTAACAGGCTGCGCATTGCCCAGCAGCGCCGCGGGGCTGGCTCAGGCACCGAGGGGCCTTTGTGTTGGTGTAATGGTGCAGTGTAATGGTGCAGTGCATTCCTGCAGGCTCCGAGGGAAAGAGCGTTTTGTGGGGAGATGTGAAGCAAAAGGAGGGGGCAAGGTGGAGAGAGGTGCCCTGATTCACATGGGCACGAAGCTGTGGGGTCCCCGCCGTGTCGCAGGGCCATCAGGGCTGCTTGGCTCTTGGCTGGGCTCGATGGCCAGGAATGGACTCCGTTTATCCTGGGAAATGTGCGCAGTGTTAACGTATCTGGGCTCAAAAGCTGAGCGAAGTGGCGCTGCTCCACGCCACCAACTGTTGGCACTGCGCGTGGCAGGCTGGGCTGGGTCACTGCGTGGGATTGGCCGCAGCAAAGTCAGGTCCTACAAAGCCAGGTCTGGTCCAGAGCTGTTCCAGCAAGTGTGCACTTTTCCCTGGCAAGAAATGCTGAAGGCTGCGGTGGGGACCTGTCCGTCCCTGCGCTCCATGAGCTGAAGGGCTGCTGCTGGTGCTGCTGTGCAGCAGGGGTTGCATTGCCTACATGGAAGCAGGGCCATGGAGAAAGAAAGCAGAGAGCCTGACGGGGCAGGGACTTATCCTGTGCCTCTCCTACCATCGCTGCCAGCACTGATTCTGGTCCCCACTCCAGAGCTGGGCAGGACTGGTGTCCCTGCATGGCCACACTCGCAGGGCTGCAGCAGTCGGAGGGTCCGTGCTCACACTGTCACAGCAGGACGGACACGTGGCCGGGTTTGGTTTTGGTTTTGAGTCCTGGCCCTTGGTAACACGACCCCAGGGCTGGGGAAGGCAGCTGAACCCTGCAGGTCTGCTGTGGTCCCAGCACAGCCTCACGGCCCCGGTTCTCCCCCAGGCTGGAGAGGGAGCTGGAGTCACTGGAGAACAGCAGCTCTGCCACATCCACCAAGGAGAACCTGGCCGAGGTGGCGGCACCCATGAAGGATGAGAAGGCAGAGAACGTCCCCAGCGTGCAGAAGGTGGGCACAGCTGCTCCCCTGCAGGATCTGGATGGGAGGGGGTGAAGCAGGGAGGGGCTCGGGGTGCGCCCGCTGGGGCTGGGTGCGCAGAGCAGCGAGTGCGTGGTGCATCCCACAGCTCGTGTCATCTCTCTTCTGTTTTGCAGAGTCCCCTGGGCACGGCCGTAGGTAGGTGACCCTGGATGCTGAATCGGTGGTGGTTTCCCCTCGTGGGGTGGCAGGACCCTCGTGCTGGGCTGGGAGCGGGCACCAGCAGGACTGGGCAGGGGAGCAGGGCGGCCTTGTCCCCACATCCCCATCCCAGTGTCCCCATTTCAACCTGTCCCTGTCCCCATGACCCCGTTCCCACATCCCCATCCTGACATCTCCATCCCCCTGTGGTGTCCTGTGGCCGGGGGACCCCATCCAGGTGGTAGCCATGGAAGGAGGCTCCATCCACCCCATGGATTCCCATCCCAGGGTACGTGTGGAGCACAGGGAAAGTTGGGCGTCATTTCAGCTAAGGCTGCCACTTCTCTTCTCCATTCCCAGCTGAGAAGAAGGTCTCCGGCAGCCCCATGAAGGCGGTGCAAGGCACTGACATGATGAAGGCAGGTAGGTGCCCACTTCCACGTGAGGAGCACTCCCTCCTCCCGCCCTGCAGCACCTCTCAGCTCTCTGCCTTCCATGCACAGCCCACCCCGCGGCCCTGCCACCAACGATCCCCACCGCTCGATGAGTTTCCGAGCCTGGGGCAGGGAATGTCATTTATTTGCCATCAGGTGGTTCATTTTTGCTGGAAGCCTGCGGCTGGTTCGCTCTTCGGGGTCCCCACTCTTCTCCCTCTGTTTCACGGCTCTGCTCTGGTTTAATCCTTTCCCCCTGCTCTGTTTGCGGCTTCTTGATGCTAGGGAGCAGAGCGATGTGGGGCCAGGGCTGGGGGGGGGGCTGCCTGAGCTTGGCACTGGGAGCAGGTGGGGCCACAGGGCTGCAGCCAGCTCCGCTCCTGGAGAGGTTTGCTCAGGTCTGTCGATGGCTCAGACCAGGAATAATTCAGCTTTGGATGCTTTGGAGCAAATTGTCACCGGGACGAGGTGACAGTGGGGACAGGCAGGGAGCTGAAGGAGCGATGCCCTGGAACGCCAGTCCCATGAAGTGCAGCGCTCACCCTCGGTGCTGCCTCCCACCAGCACGAGCCTGGCTCTACGCTCAGGCCGGACGGACAGACGGACGTGATGGCTTCCTGCCTCGATGCCCCCTGGGGCGCAGGTGGGTGCCAGCCTGGGGAACGCAGGAGCCGTGGAGGTAAGGGGATGCCGGCAGCGCCAGGACCTCGTGGGTCCGTGTAGGAGGGCCATGCCTGGGATGTCGCACCCGCCTCTGCCTTCACTCCTCCTCGCTGCAGCCTGCTGCCTTGCTACCGCCGCTGAGCACTGCACCGCACCGCTGCGCCCGCCCGCTGCTGCTCGGGAGCTCCGGGGCCGTAACGCTCACTGTGCTCTTTGTGTCCCAGCCATGTACTCAGTGGAGATCACGGTGGAGAAGGACAGAGTGACTGGGGAGACCAAGGTCCTGTCCAGCACCACGCTTCTCCCCCAGAACCACTGTGTGCAAGGGATCAAAGTGTACGAGGATGAGCTAAAAGGTACGGCCCCATCCAGCAGGCGTCAGGAGCAGAGGGAAGGGGATGAGGGACCAGCTGCCGAGCGTCCCGATGGGCAGCAGGGTGAGGAAGGGCTGGAGCAGCTCCTGCTGTCCTCGCTGGCTCCGTAGGGCAGCGTCCCGTGCCACATCCCACGTGGCGTGGAGCCATCCGCTGGTGTGCACCATCCCCGGGGCAGCACATCAGTCCGTGCTGCTGGAGAGTGGAGGATCCACTGCAATCGAAGAGCCAGGAGTGCATCCCAGCGGCGAGGGAATGGGCCTCAGCACTGTGTTATCCCACTGTCACAGGCACTTTCATCTGGGGAAGGGGGCAGGGCTGTGCGGTTGGGGCACCCCGTGGCCCCACAGTGCCCAGGTTGGCAGCAGGGAACCTGTCCCCAGGGTGAGGAGAAGGCGCAGCTTTAGGGGAGAAAGCACAGCTTTAGGGAGCAGTGCCTGCTCGGATGGGGCTGGTGGAAGCAAGGGGCAGCTGTGTCAGCAGCGAGGACCGACGACAGAGAGGAGGAAGCACAAACCCTGGGATCCATGGACTGAGCACGTCCCCAGGCGAGTGGCAGAGCACCACAGCCAGTCCTGCTCCACTGCGCCCTCCCTGGGGAGGGAGGGACCTTCGTCACCTCCGTCATCTTCATCACCTTCATCACCTGCATCGGCGCAGTGAGACCCCGCACTGCCTGGGGGCTCAGCACCCCCCAGTCCCAGGGATCTATGAAGGATGCAATTCGGCAGCGAGCAGCCTAGGAGGGCAGTCCCGGCCGTGCCAGATCCACCTGGTTATTATCTACTGCTCCACTGAGTGGGTTCTGTGGCTACTGCACTGCTCAGCACACGATGCTCCAGGTCAAGTGGAAAACGTGATGGGCTGGGTGCATCCCTCACCATGGCAAGCACCCGGCAGCGCAGGACCCGTTCCCTCCATGGTCACAGGGATGCTGGGCACCGTGGGCACTGGTGCTGGGTGCTCAGCTGGGGTTGGCAGTGGTGGTGGTGATGTGCTGCAGAGCACTGCTGCAGCACAGGCACTGCGGCTCCACAGGGTTTGGAAGCTCTGCAGGTACTGAGGGCTGGGAGCAGCCCCTCGGACAGCACCGGGGCACCGGGCAGGGACTGGGGGCGGTGGGGGCATGGGCAGCACCGGCAGCCGCTCACCCCAAGCCCCCTCCTGCTGCCCCCCCTCACCGTCCTTCTCTTGTCCCCGCAGTGGTGCACGCGGTGAGCGCCGAGGACGGGGCTCTGCAGAACGAGGCGCAGCCGCTCAGCTCCTCCGAGGTGGACGAGCTCCTGCACAAGGCGGACGAGGTGACCCTGGGAGAGGCCACGGCGGGCGGGGAGGCTCCGGGCAGCGCCGCGTCCAGCCAGAAAGCAACGCCACGGAGAGAGATCACGGGGCTGCAGGCGAAGCCGAGGGAAAACTCCACGGAGGGCGCGGAGCCGAGCAGGGAGCAGCCGGTCACCATGATCTTCATGGGTTACCAGAACGTGGAGGATGAGAACGAGACCAAGAAGGTGCTGGGGTTGGAAGGCACCATCAAAGCGGAGCTGGTGGTGATCGAGGACGCCGAGAGCAAGCCAGAGCCGGCGGGTAAGGACCACGCACCGCCCAACGGCACCGCGCTGGAACCGGCGGCCGCCCCGCTGCAGGGGGACGAGGTGCCGGGCGGGGAGAAACCGGGCACCAACGCCGCGGAAACCAAGGAGGCTGAGCCGGACATGGACGCGAAGAAGCAGCGCTGCAAATGCTGCACGGTGATGTGAACCCCCCAGTGCCGAACCCCCCCCCGCCCCGCTCCCCGCAGGACACAGGGTTACTGACCGGACACGGCGCCCTTCTCGTTTTTTCATAAGAACTGGGGAAATCCAACGCGGTGTTTGGAAAGCGTTCACCAAGCGGCAGCGCACCGAGGCCACGGCACCGCCCCGCCTGCCCCACACCCGCTCCGTGCACACCCCTCCAGTGCTGCGTGTGATATTTATTAGAGCCCCCACCCCCC
>NC_034435.1:2734079-2741993 GCF_002078875.1 Numida meleagris
CCCGGCGCTCTCCTGCTGTGATGCCCGGGAGCGTTCCTTCCTTCCTCCAGCGATTTTCCCATCCACCATCAGAAGACGGAGGCGGCCGGGAGGACCCGCTCCCACCCAGCCCCGTGGCAGCTTTCCTGCCTGCACCTCTGGCGCCCGTTTCTTCGGCCCATCTCCATGCCGTTGTCTGCGCTGTGATGCCGGGTTGCGCTGGGTGCCAAGGACCGGGCACGGCTCCCCCGGCGCTGGCACCAGCCTGGACCCAGCTGTGCTCTCCTGAAGATCCCTGCCCCGATCACGCAGCCGCCGCCAGGTACCGATGTCACCGCCGCTGCTGCGGGGACATTCCTCCATCCCGGTGTCGGATGCTCCAACCCGAGGGGCTGAGCAGGGCTGTGTCTGGGTGCCCGCTGCCCACCCAGGGGTGCGGGGTTGGCGGTGAGAGGAGGGGCAGCTGCAGGTCCTGGCCGACGGGGATGGGATGGGAACCAGAACCCACAGCAGTGGGACGTGGCCCAGCTCCGTGTGCCCTCCTGCCATGGCTGGAGCTGCCCCGGCGCTGGCAGTTTTGCAGAGCCCATTTTTCCAGCACCTCTGTCAGATCCCCAGCCCGGCTCACTCTGGGCTTTTGGGGGGGACCGTGTCCCATGCAGGTTGCCCCCGGGTGCTGTCTCTGTGCCGGTGGTGCAGTGAAGGACGGGGTCACAGCTCCGTGTCAGCCGCCCCGCTCCCTGCCCTGCGCCCCAGCCGCCAGCGGGGATCTCACCACCAGCACCAGCGTTTCCTCCCCACTGAGACCTGCTGGGGCAGGAGGAAGGGTGCGGGGCCCCTGTGGGTGCTGAGCTCTGTCCAACCCCTGGGTGCTGCCCCCAGCCTCCCCAGGGCTCTCAGCCCCGTTGCCAGCCCCAGGATGAGGTGCTTGCTGCATCCCGTGCCCCACCAGTTATTGGCGGGCACACGGCTGTGCCCTGCGCTGTCTCCACATCCCTGAGTTCTGACCAAAAGCCTCTGGGAGAGGTGGAGCCCTGTGGGGTCAGGAGTAGAGCCTCTGCTGCTTGCTACGGGAGCCGCCAGCAGGGACACAGCCCGAAAGTCCCAGCACTTAGGCATGGGGTGCTGGGGCAATCTGCCTCACTCATCCCTGGGGATCCAGGCCCCCAGCGGGGCTGCATGTCACCTCCTTCCACCCCCTCCCTGGGTGCTGACCCCAAACTAGGGCTCCCCTCCCACCCTCGGCACCCCCTGCTCCTCGGTCACCTTTGGGCCCAGCACCGACCCCAGGCAGGAGCAGAACGGGGCCCTGCAGGGCCGGGGCTGGGGGGCAGCAGCAGCGAGGACCCGGCCATGCCCCAGCCCCGGCCCGCAGAGCCCCACGCCGTCCCCCCCGGCTCAGCTGAAGTGCACTTCCCGCGCTCCCGTGCTTTTTACCTGTGACGAAGCCGTTTAAAGTTACCCTTCCTCCCCCCCCCCCCCCCTCTCCCCCCTGTTGTTTGTAAGACACCTGAACCGAGCAAATAAACTGTGTGAATAACCAACCCGCTGCCTCTGCCTCTGACTGGGGAGCAAGAGGACCAGAGCATGCCCTGCAGTGCTCAGCACCTGGGTACGGAGGGTTGAAGGGGCTGGGATGGGGGTGGAGACGCTGGGGTTGGTGATGCTGGGGATGTGATGATGGAAATGGGGATGGGACATCACACCAAGTGCCACGGAGAAGAGGCCCGATGCATCAGCAGGCTCTGGAGCACAGTCTGACCCCGTCTCCCCACTCCCCCTGGGCTGCACCTCCCCCAGCCCAGCACCCCGTGGGCGCAGTGAAGCTGTGCTGGCTGCTCAGAGCGGCAGCAGGGCTGTGGGACATCCCCAGCGGTCCCCACGCTGACACCGAGTGCCCCACGCACCCGAAGCGCTGGGGCTGAGCCTGCCCGGGGGTGGAGGCAGAGCTGCTGTTGGCCGGGCTGCCGCAGGATACGTCCCCTTGCTCCCTCCCCTCCTGCCAGCTGGGCACGGAGCCTTCACTCCCTGCATCCCCTGCCACCGCCACGGAGGTGGCTGTTCCCAGAGCGGCAGCGGCACGGAGGAGCGGAGATGTTCAAGTACACCACGCCGTGGCAGGTCCTCTGTGCCACCCTGGAGCCCAGGGTGCAGGTGAGGGCGGGCGCTCTGGTTGTCCTCAGGGCGCTGCTCCGTTCCCAGCCAGCTGCCACGGGGAGCGGGGAGGAAGAGGAGGATGGATGGGCTGGGGAAAGCTGGGAGGAGAGGGATGATGGCGTGATGCTGCGTGCACAGCTGATGGGGATGTGGCAGTGGGGGACCTGTTATCCCCAGGGGACAGTGCTGGCGTATGGACCCCTGGGGACCGGAGGGTGGAGGTTGCACTGGTGGAGGTTGCATGGATCTCACTCCACCCAGAGGGCAGCGCTGGCGCCAGGTTCATGCTTGGGATCCCAGGGCACATTTGGGAGCTGTGCCCAGCTGAGCCTGCTGGCAGAGCTGCCCCAGGGCTGTGCACACACGGCTGTGCCCGCCGCAGGGTGTGGTGTTCCGCGGCCGCTGGCGTGGACTTTGTCTCAGCCCCACAGTAAAACAGGCACTGCTCTCCCTCCCGGAAACGCAGAGCTGCAGGTAGCTGTGCCACCGACACCATCTGCGTGGTAAGGGGGTGCTGGGCTGCTCCCATCGGAGCCAGGGGCAGATGGGGTAAATGGGATTTCCCAGTGCGTCGTGGCCAGGACCAAGGGGGTACAGCACTGCTGCCCCACTTGGGCCCAGGGCGGCATGCAGGGTGGGATGGGCTGTGTGGGACCAGCGGGATCTGTTCGGTGGGATTGGGGCTGGGGCTGGGGCAGTCAGGATGAGGATGGGGATGTCCTGCCCCAAAACACAGTGAAGGGCAGAGCACGGGGTGGGCACTACCCAGGGTCAGCCCTGACGCCTGGTGCAAGGCAGGAGTGCGTGGCTCTGGGTGCTGAGCTCGGGGCAGAGCTGCTGGGGATGCTGCTGCTCCGCTGGGCCCCAGGGCACTGAGATCACCGCAGCCACAGCACTGCAGTCCTGTCCTCAGCCTTCGGGTACAATGGCCCCATGTTCCCGTACTCATGCAGGGAGGTTCCCTGCTGGCAGGGGATGTGGTTCCCAGGAAAGATGAGAGATGAGGGGGCTGATGGCGGGACCAAGAGCGCCAAGGCTGCCACGCCAGTGCCAGCGCCCGCCCGGCCCCGCCTGTGCAAACGTGGGGTTATCAGGCAGCTGGCACGGTGAACATCGAGCCGGGAGAGGCCTCGTGGCGTAAACAGGAGAGTGAGAGCTGCCCCGGCTCCTGCGTGTTTGCTCAGCCTGGGGGCTGCCCGGGGGGCCAGGCTGCTGCAGCTCCAGCCCCACGTGGCTCAGAGCAGCGGGATGCTGGTGGCACACCGGCTGTGTCCCCATGCTACCATCCCGCCCAAGGGAAGCGACTCGAGCTTTACCCCAGGTTGGCTGAGCCAACCGCAGAGCCAGGGCACGGGGCTGGAGTACAGAAGCTGTAACTCCACCTCTTGTTGGGGTTCTTGTGGCTGCAGGAAGGCAGGCGGTGCCCGGAGGAAGGTGAGCGGGAGCGTTAGCACAGCAACGCGTTGGTGCAACGGTGCAGCAGTGCACGGTCGGTGCATGAATGCACGCTGCTGCGTTGGTGCATCAGCTGTCAGCGTGTGCTGCAACCCAAGTGACTCCGCAGGCGTGGGAGCTCCAGCACGGGGCAATGAGTGGCGGGGGGGGGGGAGGCTGGGAATAGGCCGTAGAACCCGGGTCAGCGATGAGCCCAGCTGAATTCTTGGAATTCCTCCACCGGCCGGGCTGAGCTTATCAGGGCCACGCAGCACCCGCGCCGCTGAGCCACTCCCCAGAGGACACAGCTCAGCTGGGTGCCCTACGCAGCCACCACGGGGCATGGGACCCCTGCGCCACTGGCTCCAGGACAGTAAGTGCAGCGCGGTGGGGCAGCACCGAGGGCTCAGGGCAGGGGCAGCTCGCACGGGGTGGGCGCAGGGGGTGCGTGTGCACCCCAGCCCTACGTGCAGTGCAGGTGCAGGGCTGCCTGCAGCACCCTAGCTCGCTCCTGCGTGTCCCAGCACAGCAGCAGGGCTGGGAGCGGGAGTGCCCGTTTGCATGGGGATGGGTGGCACGGAGCACGAGGGGCCAGGCCAGCTGGGTGCTGCTGCGTCACCCCCAGCAAGGACTTTCGCCCCTTCCGGACACGATAAGGCGTGGGCAGGCAGCGAGTTTTCATTACCCCGGTTCACCACGGGCTGTAAAAGAGTAATGATGAATTACAGGCAGGAAATTAACGAGGTTACAGGAATCCAGCTGGGGCACGGAGCAGCCGGGAGTGACCCTTCCCAGCAGAGCCGGGTTCGTGCTGATGACAGCAGGACTGAACCACACACAGGGACATCACCCTGTGCCTCTGATGCCCCAGCTGCTCCTATTGGCATCAATTCTCCCCCGCTTCCCCACAGAGAGGCAGAAATACCCTAGAAGGGCAATGGGGTGGAATGCAGCACCTGCAGCAACCTTGCATTGCACAGGCACGCAGCGAGCAGAGGGCAGGAGGTGCAGCTCCCCCGGCTCCTGCTGTGTCTCCCAGCACAGGGCTGGGCAGGCTTTGCGTGCTGCATTGCGTGCTGCATTGTGTGCTGCATTGTGTGCTGCATTGTGTGCTGCATTACGTGCTGCATTGGATGCTGCATTATGTGCTGCATTGCGTGCTGCATTACGTGCTGCATTGCGTGCTGCATCGCGTGCTGTGGGGCTGGGACCCACCCGTGCCACCCTGCCCTGCCCTGGCAGCTGCCTTTGCATCCAGCCCTGGCCCAGTTAGCGGCAGGAGAACCGGCGCCAAGGTCGGGGCAGGTGTTTACTCCTTTGTGTGACGCATGGGTTAAAGTCCCCTACTTTTATGAGCCCTGAAACCATTCTTGTTATCTGGACTGTTTCAATAACCTCAGTTATTTGGAGTTTCCTTCTTCTGCATGGACAAGAAATTCCCAGCACGGTGTCATCAGCACCTATCCCAGCACCCGGTGGCACCCGTGGCAGCCGTGCACCAAAACCCACGGCCAGGGTTAGGGGTGGGGTGCGGGTGTTGGTTGGCAGCTCCCTTGGCAAATGACCATTTCTGCCCAAGAGCTGCCAATTCTGGGTCAACGGAGCAAAGGACTTTTACGACATCATTACTGTGCTCAACGGCGTCTGCCTACGGGCGTTGCAGGAGCGACGCTGCGGGTGAGGATGAGTTCTGGGTCAGGGGGAGCTGCGCTGCTCCCTGTGCCCCGCATGACGTTTCTCCCACCCGCAGGGCCAGCAGGATCTCACTTTGCACTCCGGGCACCTCCAGGTGAACGCGGAGCCCACGCAGCCCCAGGAAGAGCTCAGTGTTTCGTTGGATGCTGACAGCGCCCGGGCGATGGACAGGGTCACCCGGCACCTGGTCTTCCAGTTCCCGCACACGCGCGATCAGAACGATGCCTACCAAGGCGACGCGGACGGAGACGATGATATATTTGGCCCCTCTCCATACAGCAGCCAGAAGGAGAATGGCTACGAGATGAAAACCAGGCTGAAGTCGCCCTCGTATTTCCTGGAGAGTGGGAAGGATGCGTGGAACCCGTCCCCGGACAGGGAGTCCCAGCTGGAGGTGGTGCGGTCGGGGAGCCTGTACGACATCAGGGCTTACAGGAACGAGAGGAAGCCCTCCAAGCTGTACGAGGACGACGAGCCGGACCCGTATAGGCTGCAACCCCCAAACATCTCCCCCGAAAAAGCAAAGGAGCTTGAGGACAAGAGGAGGGAGGTGATCCGGGGCCAGGTGGTGCGGAAGAGCTCCACCATGGCCGAGAAGTGGAGCTCCATGGATGAGCTGAGCTCCATCGCCGCAGGCGGGCAGGGCCACGGCGTCCCCGGCACCTTCGCCATCTGCTTTGACAAACCCTCCCCGGGCCGGGCTGTGACACCCGTGGACCCAGAGAGCATCGACCGGGAGCAGATCAACTTCTCGGCCGCGCGGCAGCAGTTCCTCATGCTGGAGAAGAGCAGCCCCGGAGCTCTGTTCAGCCCAGGGTACGCCACGTCCCCGAGGCCGGAGGTGACGGTCAGAACCACCAGGCAGGAGTGGCACGGTCCTGACACCGTCACCAGGGCTGAGAAAGGCCACGGTGATGCCACGGGGCCCGGGCAGGGCGGGATGGAGAGGAGCATCTACACGGTGTACAGCGTGCAGCACCAGGCCACGGGGAAGGAGGAGGGCTATGGCCGCGGGAAGGGTGACACCAACACGTCACATCCCACGGGGAGAGCGCCCGGCCTGGCCAGAGCATCGTCCAGGGACGACCTGGACTCGGGGCTGGGGGAGGCGTACAGCGGGGGCAGCGTCGGATACAGCAGCAACGGCAGCGATGTCCCCAACGGGCTCGGGGACGCGAGGGACGGCGGGGGCTCGGCTGAGGGCAGCGGGGAGACCCCCATCGAGAGGGAGATCCGCCGGGCGCTGGAGAGGGAGGAGAGCCTGTGGAAGGAGCGGGGCATGCGGAGGCTCACGTCCAGCAGCGAGCTGGTGGAGATCCAGACCAAACCGCTGCTGTCCCTGCACGCGGCCCCAGCGCAGGGCAGGAAAGGGAAGGACAAAGGCCGCGCATCCTTTAACGTCCAGCGGGAAATAGAAAAGGAAACGAAGCGCGAGGAAGACCTGAGGAGGCAGGGCAGGCTGCCGGGGCTGTACGACAGGGGCACGCCGCAGGAGCTGGGCGAGCTCCGGAGGGTGTTCGAGCAGGAGGAGCACTCCCCGCAGCAGCAGCAGCAGCAGCAGCAGCCGCCCTCCTCCAGCCGGCGGGCGGCCGAGCGGCCCCGGAGCCCCGGCGACGGCCTCGCCGACGGCGCCCGCACCGGGAGGGCCCTCTCCAGCCCCGGGGTGACCCCACCGCACCCACGGGGCCGGGATGAGCCCCCGCCGCTCGAACGCGCTTCCGCCGGCACGCGGGCGAGGGAGGATTCCTCGGGAGGAAGGCCGCACGGCCCCACCCCGAGCCCCGTCCTGCGCAGGGAGCACTTCGCCCTCAGCTTCTGGCAGCCCCGCGTCTCCGTCGCCGACGGCATGGGCACGCGGAGCCCGGCGGGGCGGGAGCTGAGCCCCGACGGGGAGCGAGGCCGGGACGAGCAGTACACGCTGCGCACGTGGAGGCCGCAGCGGTCGGCGCTGATCGAGGAGGAGATCCGCAGCGACCTGCAGCGCGAGGAGGAGCTGCAGGAACAGCGGCGGCGGCGGCTGATGGACGGCGGAGACGGCCCCTCCAGGGAGAGCTCCCGCTCGCGGCACAGCTCGGGTAAAGGGCAGGGGCAAGAGCTGAGCCCGCTCCTCGTGTGGCTCTGGGACGCGGGTGTTCTCCTGGGGGACGTTCGCTGCTTTCACACCGAGTTCCTGAACCGCAGCGCACCGGGCCGTGCCCGCAGCTCTTCTGTGAGCGCCGGGGCGGCACGTCGGGGTGCGGGGAGCGGGCGGGAGGACCCAGAGCTGCGCCCGCACGCAGCGTTTCTCTCTCTCTGTCTCTATCCCCAGCGGCCTCGGGTGCCAGCGGCAGTTACTCGGTGTCCGGTTCCCCGGTCCCGGCCCCGCAGCAGCCGGGCGTCCTGGGCCTGGTGGCATCCTTCACCCCGCTGCGGCTGGGCTGCGTGGAGAGCCTCGGCCCCGATCCGGTGCGCTGCAGCCCGTCGGAGGAGAGGAGGAGGAGGACGAAGGAGGAGGGCAAGGTGAGGCAGGGGGGGAGGGATGCCGTGGTGGCGTGAAACGCGTTTCCCCCCCTTTTCCCAGGATGCACTGAACCTCTGCTTCTCCTTTTTCCCAGTACGCGGGCATCGAACCCATTGACAGAATCAACACGGAGGTACGGACCGGGGTGC
>NC_034435.1:2742091-2766377 GCF_002078875.1 Numida meleagris
GCCGGGGGGGGGCAGCGGAGCCCGGGGCTGCGGAGTTCACCGAAGAACGGGGAGCGGCGGCTGCAACGCGAGGCGGCTGTTCGAGTAACTACTTAATAATCATCATCATCAAGGGCTTCTTAATTAAAAAAAAAAAGTGTTCTGTTTCCGCAGGTGGTGGAGAGCACGCGGGTGGTGCGGCACCAGAGCGCTATGGGGCAGCGCTGGGAGAGCGGGCGCCTGAGCACAGACAGCGACTGAGGGGGGGGGGAAGGGGGGGCAGGGGACTCTGTACAGTGCTGATCTCAGCAGCTGATCCGATCAATGAAACGCCCGGGTTCGCTATCACCTTTTCCCGTGGAGGTGAAGCAACACTTGGGTTTTATTTAAAGGGGGGAGGGAATGCGATCACTTTGTTTTAATTACTTCTGCAAGGAGACGGGCAGATGGAGAGAAATCATGCGGTGATTGAACGTCCTTTTCATGGCAAGCTGTGCTGCTGGCTTACAAAAAAAAAAAGCAGCCTTTGATTTTTGGAGTGGTTTTAAGTTTTTCAGGCAGCAGCCAGGGGCTGAGGCGCAGCGCTGAGGGGAAATCGAGGCTTCTGATTACGGCAGCGATCTGCTGAGGCACAGGGATATCCGATGCGTTAATGCTGTTTATATTGCTAATTTATTAAAGTCATCGCTCTCCCTCGGCCGTCCCGGTGCGGTTTGTCTGTCCCCGCGGCCTCGCAGCTGGCAGATGTGGAGCAGTGTGGGTGCAGGGGGGGTTGGGCTGGGGGCTGGCATGGTGGCAATGCGCTGATATGACACGGAGCACACGGCCCCCAGCACACAGCGGGGCCAAGGCCACGCTCCTCCACGTGACAGCTCCGCTGGGGCTCCCCAGGGCAGGAGCTTTGCAGGACGAGTCCCAGCAGAAAGAAGCCCTGGTGGGCTTTGCTCACACGGGTGCAGCAAGTTCCCGTCTGCCGCTTCCCTTTGGGTCTCACAACCGACGGCGGAGAGGGTTTTGAAATCCCACGTGCAGAAAGGGGAAAAGAAACCGGTTTTGCAGAAGCCTTGGGCAGTCACTTCCCTCCTGCAGCACAGCACCCGCATTCCTGCTCACTGAGCCACGCTGCCGGGCTGGGAATCACAGAAACACAGCACGGGGGGGGGAGGGGGGGTGGGAAGGGACCCTGCACCCCCACCAGCTTTCCCTTGCCCCTGTTTCAAAGTCAGCGTGATCTTGCAGTGCCCTCTCTGGAGCTCGGGGGAGGCAGTGCAGTGCTGGATGAGGCCAATCAGTGCCTCCTGTTTTGCTTCCCCCCCCCTTTTAACAGGGGCAGGTGCCCATCAGCCTGTTTACTTCATGTGTTTGTTCTCATAGCAACCCAGAGAAGCAAGAGACACCTGCGTGATTGTGAAAGGGTTCTGCTGACGAATGGTGCCACCTGGTTTGGGAGGCAGCAGCTTTCCATGAGCCAGCTTTGGGGGTGTGGACTAAGCAGCTCAGCGCAGGGGAAATAAAAGGCTGATGTGAGCAGTACCTGCTGGTTTTGTTCAGCTGTTTTGGGACAGACCGACAACATCAGGCAAAGCTGTTTTATTTGAATGCGACAACAGTTCAGTCCAACAGCTTGAGTGGACTGGAAGAGAATGGATGGACTGAGCAGCTGGGGAAGAAGTCAGCTGTGTCTACCAAAGCCTGCTCACCTATCTATGGTTAGCACCCAAGGGAAAACACCATCAAACTTCTCAACACTGACAGATGCTTGAAGTCACTTTGGAAAAAGAAAAAAATTAGTCAGAACTTGTAAAATCTATGAATCTTTCCCTAGGAAAAACAGCATGAACCTTGTTGAAAGCATTCCTGGGAGCTATGGATTAGCAGCTGGCTGGCAAACGTGGGGTTTCATCATTCTTCCACCCCAGGATTCGTGTTATTTGTTGTGTGATGATGCACTGCTGTGCTGAAGACTGAATGCAGTTTGCAAGCACAAACTCCCCAATTAAGGGCTATTAACAGGTGCACTCATTAGCCAGCCGCCTCGCCCCTCCCAGTTAATGCCAGCTGTTCTATCCTATCACTAGTAACACTGTAAGTTGTAACATATTTCAACTTTGCTTTTACAAACGTGAAAAACAAAGCCCTCTTTTTTAACTTGTTGAATTGTCAGAGCCGTTAACGGGATAACAGGAGATTCTCGCCTCACCTGAAAACCAAAGCAGTGCAAACCTGCAGGCCTCGTGTTCTGAGCTGACACGGAAGAGGCAGATGTTCAACCTTCACTAAACGTTGCTACGAACACTCCTCAAATGCAGCTTCAGAACACACTCCTTCCCAAACCTGGCAGGTGGCAATGAAGCGGATGTCTTTATTTCCTGGGCTTCTTTTCGGATGCTTTGACTTGCTGGAGGACGGCTTTCAGCATCTTTTCAATTTTGGCTTTTGTCAGTGATTTCCTACTGTACCACACTTGGTCCCACATGGAGCACATGTGTCTGGGAGAGAGATAAAGCGGGTCGTAATCATGAAGCATATCGCCCGGCCTCTTCTCTGCGTACTTCTTGTAATCTTGGACCGGGCACTTATCGGGATTGTTGCGTCTGGCAAAGAGATGCGGAACCGATTCCCCCGCAGCTCCCCCTGCGTTGAGGTCGTGCTTCCACTCCAGGTACTCCAGCCCTGCCTCGTCCCTTCTGAGCACCAGCTGCCCCCAGTACAGATTCTGGCCCTGGCTGTGTGTGATTGCCCCAAACCCCCTGATGATATTGACAAACATCAGGTACAGAAAGCCCTGCGGGTTGGTCTGACTTAGCAGCCCCTTCTTACGGAGACAATCCACGTTCTCATCTGTCAGGTTCTCCAAGAGAGTCCACTCTTCCTTTCTCTCTCTTTGAGACAGATGCTGATACTTCTGTTTCAAGGCTTCCTGAGACGCTCTGAATTCAAATCCTTTAACCACGCTGTACTCGTAATTGTTATTCTTGAGGTACCTGTCTATGCTGCTCTGAAAGAACTGCAAAGACCCAGTGGAGAAATCTGTGCCGTTCTGTTTCTTCGCAGAAGTGTAGAACGAGGCCAGGTAGTTATCGAGGTCTTTGGGCGGCAGCTTATGGATCTCACGTGTTTCAGAAGGGCAATTCACATCCAACCACTCTGTGAAAACTTTGATGTTGGCAGCACTACGGTTTCTCTTGCTCAGCGCATCTAGAAGATAAGGAAGAGCTTTGTGATCAGTGAGAACCAGCAAGGAGATCGGTGAAATGTAAAGAGATGCAGCAGAATGTTCACCTTCTTTTTAAAAATAAGTCAGGTTATGAGACTGTCACAAACCCTTTCCTTTAAAGCTTTGGTTTTTGACTTGCCCACACCACTCCATAGAGCTCATCTAGACAGGGAAGGACAGCCCCTGTCTTGCTCTTTCTCACTTGAGCAGTGAGTCTGCGTGTTGCCATCTAGATAAATGTAAGATAGTTTATTTTTGAATCACGTTTAATTAGGAGAGAATTATCGGAAGCTGTAGTTGTCATTGCTGGCTTGCCTTTGCAACTACTCCAGCATGTATTTTATGGTGACTCCAGGGGCCAAAGTCTGCCCTGTTAAAAGAAGTGGGAGTCAGCCTGTCGGTGGATGCTGTGCTCTACCTCAGGACTACGTGGCCTGCGTTTCGTACGTTCAAAATGTTGTACCAGTCGTTATGCAAAACATATTTCGAAGTGTTCCTCTGCCCTAAAACCTCTTCAGGGCAGGAGAGCTCTCGTTGTGAAATAAAAACGTGAACCAAAAAGTGAAGGGTGAATAGCGAGGAAGAAGAAAAGATGAGTAGAAGTATATGTATTTTAAAAAGGGTTGCCAGGGTTCCACTTGGGTTCTTTCTCAAGTTGCTATGGCAATACCACGTCTACCTACTTCGATGTAGCATGAGAAATCAGTTCTTTGGATTGCTGAAGAGCTCCATCTGCTCGCCTGTGACTTTTCCAGGGCTGAAGAAGGGGTAGATTCAAAAGGGTTCTAGAGCCAACATCTAGAAATTGTTCTTCTGGCACTAAGCTGTTTTGTACGTGCTTAGCAATCATAAAATGCTGTGACTGAATGGGGGTGGGTTCTGCTGATCCCTATGCTGCTGTCTTGGTGTTTTGCCTGCTCTGTTTTGTTATTGACTGGTCCATGGGAAGAGATGGGTGGCTTGCAAATCAGTGCAGAGGTCTCGCTTGAGCCACAAGCGAGGCAAGTGCTGTTGGGGGCTGTGTCTCAGTTAGAGAGAGCCAAGGTCTCAAGCCACTGGAAGGAAAAGAGGTGCTCTAACTTTCGGAATTAGATTTTCACCATTTGCCTCAATGTTTACACCTAGGTGCTAGCAGACAACAACATGAAACTGACTAGCCAGCAGTGGATTGAGGTGGAATACCACCTGCAGGCATGCAAATCGTTGTAGATGCAAATTCTGTGGCGCCTTTAAAAACCTGGGCATTTGCATTTTATTTGAGGTGGTTAATCATTCAATTAAATGACGTGTAGCTGCTATTAGGGCTCTGGTGTATTACAAACATCTGTCTTAAAACACGATCATTTATTAAATAAGTCAATTGGACTGATGATCTCCCTGTTGCTTGCAAAAGATGACCATCGTTTTGGCCACGTCTGCACACCAGGTGAGCTGTCCCTTTTTGCACAATGCCTGATGTGCAGCAGGACTCCAACCACCACGAGCTGGACTTCTCTTACGACAGCAAACCATCTAAAACATGCTCTGTGCATGACCTATGCGTGGTATTGAAAGTTTCCTAGGAAGCAATGGATCTTGCAAGTTAACGCTCGAGAAATTATAATCCATCCCCGTCCCAGCAGGATACCGAGGATGACGTGTATTAAAATCTTAACAACTCGAAAATGCACTAAAGAAATTTGTTAAGGTCATCCAATTTAGTGTGAGGGGTTGAAGCTTTGGTTCTCTGCGATCTCTGGGATTTTTTTTGCCCTTGACTTCAGCCAAGCCAGAGTTTCAGCCCAAATTTCTGTTTTGTTGCTTTAAAAGTTACTTCCTCATGCTTTCTTTCCTCCCAGTGAGACCAGAATTCACATCTCTGGTTCCAGATTCTCATAGGGATTCTCTCTTATGTACAGCCAACATACTATATGGTGATACCAAGTTAAATGAAAGACCAGAATATTCAAAGTGGGTAGTTAAAGCTGGGCTACAGCCAAGCAAACATTTGGGTATCTCAGTAAAAGGCATCATGTATGGAAGTGATGATTGCTTAAGGTAGGAATATTTTCAGTCCCTTTTGGTGGAAACAGCGTGACCTAAATAAGGTGCATTTATTTAGATGCCACAACACACATTTTGCCAGCTACAAGAAGTCACCCTCCTTCAACAGATTTGGGAAAGCAATTAGCGAAACGTGCCCACAAACCCTCCCCTGATTAAAGCTGCAGGGTGTCTTACTGTTTTTTGAAGGTTTAGGTGGTTGCTCCAAATTCCTGCTTTCTGGGCTCAGTGAGGCTGAAGGATGAGGTGCGTGCTCGGATCCTGACAGCCTGCTCTCCTCCGTAGGGTTCTCGGTGGCATTCCCATTCGAATCTGTTCCCGAGACACTGCACTCAGAAGAGCTCAGGTGGATTTGCTGCTGGACATCTACTGTGGCTTCAAGCTCAAAGAACATCATGGGGACAGGTGGCTCTGGCTGGGCTTTCGCTTCCGTGTTGGAGACAGGAATCAATTCTAAATCTTCTTTTGGTGTTGCTGAGCCAGTGGAATTCATTTCATTTATGAACTCTGCGGGGTTGAGGGGAACTAGACTCAAGAAGCCATTTTCCAGGATCTTTCGATCACTTCCAGGAGATTTTAGGATACAGCAAAGAGTTGGGGGAGGCATTTTCGTGGGGGTAAAGCCAGAGGCAGAGGTGGCTGTCTGCATGTTAATTTCTGCCTCCTGGTCATGATATATTTGCAAATCTCCCTCAGCAGTTACATCTTTGGGTGGTGCCTGTGAAAGAATATTCTGGTTGATTCTCTCTCCTTGGTTTCCTGCATCCAGTACGTACTGCTCATCATCAGAGATGATGTGTAGATCTTCGTTGCTTTCCAGCTTCAGCACGTGTAGGTCTGCTCTGATTTCTCCTCTGGATATTGACAAATCCTGCTCTGCTGCAGGGCACGGTTGCATGGATTTGCTCTCTCTCCTGTTTTCTCTGGCTGATGGCTCATTAAGCATCACGCAGACTGTATCTTTTTGCTGAGAGCCCCCTGCGGATGTGCCACGTGGTCCTGTGGCAGCGGTGTCTCTCCTAGCCCTCTCAAAAGACGAGGCTATCCTGATCCTCTTTTCACCTGAAGCAGCACCTCGTGATGGAGCACCAAAGGAAATTTGCCTCTTTCTCTTTTCTGCAGCCTCGTTCTCTTCTTTGCTTCCCAAGTGTAAATCTTCACATGTCCAGTGATAGGCGTGTCCAACTCCACAAATCCACAGAACAGAATTGTCCTTGCTGGGTTGACCCGCGTTCTGCACAGTTTCCAAGGCCGGGATATGAATGCATATCGTCCCATGAGTGTGTGCCCAGGTGACAAGGTTGGAGAGATCCTTGCAAAGCGAGCTGACATGGCTGCACCCTTCGTCGGTGACGCTCTCAAACTGCAAAAACACGTTGGAAGTAACTTAAATGGAAGGATGCACACAAAGTGGCAGTCCTGGGGACTGCTTTCAGCCCCATCTCCTCAGAGTAATAATTCTACGTCAGTGATCCTTCCAATGATTCTTTCTAAAACAGTGCGTCCTTTGCTTAAAAATAATAATAATTTGAAAAATTGTCCTCTTTGAAGACCTGGGGGGGAGCGTGGGTGTGGTACTGGAATGATGAGTTTACAATAGATACAAATGCAATTTATGCATAGTTGTGGGCTTGTGCCTCGATCAAGTAGCTCTACTTAAGAACGTATCATGCTGCAACTGAGCTGCTGTGGCTCAGTTGCACATGTGCAACTGTCCACATGTGTCCTTAATCCACAGCACAATTAAGATTAACACGGTCGTGGAGTCACCCAAGCAGCTACCAGAGCTCAGGTAAGGGGAAGGCACCTTCCTGAAGTGGTGCACTGTGGCTCTGAGCCCTGTGCTCTGAGCAGGCTTGGACCTATCAACAATTTTGTACTCACTGGTGGAAAACAGCAAGGGAGAGTGTCAGGAATCAGCCCCTCAGCCTCACTCCTCCCTGCTGCCAACAGGGCTCATACTTGTGTTGTCTGTGGAAGTGGAGGAACGATTGCATCAAAGGGAAATTGGGCCCATGAAGGTGTCAGAAAGATGCTTTTCAGAAGCTGAAGAATGGATCTCACATCCACGTGTCTAAAACTTGTTTTAAAAAATCAAGAATTTTAATGCTAAAACTGGTTTGGGTATAATTTATGCTGTAAGATCACTCACCATGCTGCTGTTTCTTATCTTCCCGGGCGTTCTTTTGTGTGGAGTTCAGTTGGATATCCTTTCTTTTTCTCTCAGAACCTAAAATAGCCGTCGTATATGTGTGTATTTAGAGAGAGAAGACAGATTTTGATAGACATCTGTAAAATTTCTGGCTAGCAGATGCCACTAGTTTTTTCCAATGTTTGGCCCAAAATAAATGCTACCATAGAATGCATATCTTCACGAAGGTGAGCAATCCCACTTAGTTCAAAAGAACTATACACAGAAAGCCTGGCTTATGTAAATATTTGGAGCATTTGCCTATACCGTGTACCAAACAAAACTGGAGCAAAATATAAATATTGACAACAGAATTTCAAGAGCTAGGCTAGGGAGGTGTTCCTTCCAGCGCTGGCTGTGGGTAGCAATCTGAAGTTCTCCAACCTGAGTGAACTGCAGAAACATAAGTAGCAGAAATAGTGAAGCTAGTTCAGATTCTGGCATTCTCTGAAATTTCATTTACTACAAAGAGGTTGTGATCCAAGGGAAGAATTCTTTGCATGTGTAACTCATTGTCTTAAGATTTGCTCTGCAATTCTCCTATCTGTTTTGAGAATTTCTGTGTAATAGCCTGGAAGGACGCTGCAATTCCTGTGTAATTGGTCACACACCTTGCTGTCAGCACAGATATTGCAACGCAGCCAAGAAGCCTCACGATGCCCTGTGTGACTGATGCTGCACGAATTCACAATGGCAGCCTTCACTCCAGGCATCTCAGCCTGTTATTAATTAAAAGTTTTACATTAAGTGGTGGCAAAAGATGCCCGACTGAAAACACTGGACACTGGAATCCTGTCCGAGCTGGCTGTGGGAGCAGCCCTGGCCCTGCAGGCTGTGAGCTTGAGCCTCCAGGGCCGGTTGCCAGTTCCGTGAGCTGCTTTTCTGAGCCAGCTGCAGAAGATGGAAGAAGCCCATCTCAGCTGACAGATGTAGGGCTGCTTTGTAAGCTGTGAACATGCTGTTTGTCTGCGGGGATTTATTTCACCAGCGTGTTAGTTAAACGGAGGGAAAGACTGTAGGTGCACAGTCATACTGCAGCTAACCCTTTGTGTGCCAGCATCCGAGCCTCCACTGTGCCCTCAGCACCCGGCCCGCTCCCTGCTGCACTCCCCCAGCCAGGGCAGGCCAGGACGAGGCCCAGCAGCCAGGAGGAAGGAGCGTGGCCGCCAGCCCCAATGCATCGTGTGCTGCAAGGAGCCACGTGGTGGGGGCAGCCCCTGTGCCGTGACAAACAAAACCCAGGGATTGGGAAAGCGTTTGCTTGGCCAAATTCCTGCGCTGAAGAGCTCCTGGAAGTGTGTTTACACAAGCCTCTCTCTGTCGATTCAGAACTTCCAGAAAGCAGCACGCTCCAGGGCCGCACAGCAGCCCAGCTCCGCGGCTCAAGCTGGCACAGCACTTAGGCACACTCTGAATTTCAAATGAATACTTCAGTCTGCTGATGCCAAAGCAAAACGTGCTTTGCTGAATGCAGGGCCCCGAGTGAGTAAGCCATGCAAAATGTTGAGGCAAAAGTGCAATTGTTCTGAGGGGAAGGAAAACAAAAGGCCGTCAAAGTGGTGTGGGCTTCCCAGCGTGAGGGAGGCTGTCTTGAACCAGGCAGAGGTAATCACCACGCTGACAAATACCTGTAGAACAATTAACGGGTTTTTCTTTTTCCTAATTAGGCAGAGCACAAGCCTAAGAGAAAAAGAAACAAGTTAGAAGTGAAGCAACACAAGCAAAGCTCTCTCTGAGATCAGGTCACGGCACTAAATGTCCCTTTCAGCAAGAGAAGCACAGGTCGATCTCTCTTGTCATGTCAGTTTTACTTCCCAGTGAGGAATGAACAGTAGGCATCAGAACCACTCTGGCTTGGAGTGAATTGGTGCACGTCAGCAAAGCTCTGGAAAGC
The DNA here is from genome assembly GCF_002078875.1 of Numida meleagris. Lineage (NCBI taxonomy): Eukaryota > Metazoa > Chordata > Aves > Galliformes > Numididae > Numida > Numida meleagris. The sequence goes on from NC_034435.1 coordinate 2,751,416, forward strand.
CCTTCTGCTCTTACGCTAGCATCAATCCACGTGTTCCTTTTTATGGCTTCCTATTGATAGCAAAGCATTCTGGGCTAAAATTATCGGCGCTGTTTGCAGATGCGAGCTGGTGGAACATGCGAAGCCAGGATTTTAAAAGAACGTTCTAACAAAAATCTGCTTGCTTTAAAAAAAAAAGGAGTGGAATTGGCAGCTCCCTGCACTGCCCTGCTCCTCGGCCTTCCTCTGCCTGTAAAAAGCTGAGCTAAGCTCTGGGAGAGATGCTTTGCTCTTTGGGAAGTTAGAGTTTTATCTCCGAGCTCAGCATGTGTAACTTCTCCCCAAAGGGCAGGACGGCTTGAGCAAACGAATTTCCATGCGTGGCTTTGGCACTTACACAGTGTGGGAAAAGGCACCAGAAATGGAAGCTCTGTGTGGTCATAAGGCCACAAAGTTACTGACTTGGCAGATGATCATCTTGATTTCTATCATGGGAGCCCTTAAATGGAATGCTTTTATCTCTCCTTATCTCCAAGCACACGTCTTCCTTTTCCTGGTCTCACTGAAAAACGCCTGTTTTCTCTTCACATTTAGGTCCAAATAAAAACTCTGGCCATCAGCTAAGGGTACTTCTTCAGCCCACTCCTGCTCTCTTATTTACATTAGTTGAGAGTACCTCCAAAGGACCTGTAAAGTGGAGGAAGGCTGAATTTCCCATTAGAACTGAGCAAAAAGGGGGGGAAAAAAGAGAAAGAAAGTGTTTACAGCACTACCTGCTTCCAACAAAAATAGGCTCTGGGTGAGGAAGGGGTTCAGAGCTTGGGGTTTGTATGCAGAACCCACACTTTCATGCAGAAAAGCAGGAAATTCCAAAGCTGTACGGTGAATGTTTGTTTGCTTTTAACCCATAGGGAAATCAGTGCATTAATACAACCTATAGTTGCGTGAATTCACGCTCGTTAGAAGAAAAAAACTTAAGGAAACACAACAACCAAACAAGAAGTTTCGCTTTCTCGTGGCCCTGCACATGGTGAGCTTTCAAGATGTTACCACAATATAAGCTTATTTTATCTGTGTATTCAAAAAAACGTGCTCAGGTTTCAAAGAAGTCTGCAGCGTTTCAGTGGAGCCCTTAGTGCTGACTCCAAGCACTGAAATGCTTCTTCCTATTTAAGGCTTCCCTGTGCCTGGTTTGAGCTGTAGTGGGGAAAATATTCAGCCCTTTCTGAAAACAAGTCTGTAGTGAGGTTGCTATCCGGAATCACCTGACACATAAATATCCATGCTTTACTCTTTTCCATTTCCATGAACTCCATGCAGCATTATGGTATGCGGATGGCTGTCTGAAACTCTCTGTGACATACACAGGCTTATGCAAGCAGGAGAACTGAATAAAGAGCCTAATTGTACGGACACTGGAAGCCCTTTAACCACGCCGTTCCTGTCCCTCCACCCTCTAATAGTCCTGGATGTGTTTCTCTTAAGTCTCACAAGGTCTCTGCTTCACAGATTAGAAAGCTGAGGCATGCACAAAGCAAGTAAATATGAGAGCTTTGGCTTTTCAGCTCTAGATAAGACAGTGCAGGAAACTGGAACAATCCTGGTTGGAAAACAGGATACAGAGCAGCAGTTCTTAAACTTGGCTCCCACCCCCCTCCCCCAGCATGGGTTGTTTGTTCCCGCTTGCTTGAGAAACACTTACTGGAGGTGGAGGGACACGGGACAGCTGTAAAACATGCACTGAGGAGGGGGTGGGCTGCCAGAGAGCTGCGGGGAAATGGCGAGGGATGCTGCTGGAGGGACAGGGTGTCTGGGGCAGCAGCAAGAGGAAGCTGTGCTTGAGCACGTCTGCTTGAAAAGAGCAAGGAGGGGGCTGAGAGGGGAGCAGAAGCAACTCGTGGCTGCCAAAAACCACTGAACTTGTCCCACCACTTCTTCAAGGGCCATTGGGGTGGATTAATCATTTCCCAGCACATCACTCTTCCTGTTCTCTGCCGCGTTTGTTCCTCTCCTCCCCACACTGTACCAGAGCCTCCTCAGCATTTCTCCAACTCTGTTCTGTTCTGCCACTCCTGCCCTGCTTGCAGAAATATAGTTACCAAGTTACTTAGTACTTGCTACAGGGTGGCATGTCTGTATTTTGAGAGAAAGCAGCATCCAGCTCTCTGAGAGAGGGCCAGATCCGATTGCATGTACCAGCCCTGCGAGATTGCTGTTAAATGTTAGCATGCAGCAACTACATTCCTTAAACAAGAGCATTTTGGTCCAAAGAACTGGACACATTTTTTCATCTGAGTCCTAATTATCTCTTTTCTTGAGGGGCTGCATTACATGGCTGCCGTCCTTGTACCAGAACTGTGAGCTCTAAATCAAGTCTCCTTCAAGCAGAGCCAATAAAAGCCTGCAGCCAGCTGGCAACGGCTCGCCTGGTCCGACAAACAGTAATCAGCCACTAAAAACAGATGTAGTAAAGGAAAAAATTAATTTTAAAACATGAACCGCTATAAATAGGCAAAAAAAAAAAAAAAAAGTCTGAAAGCTGAATTTGGAATAGGGCAAATCTGTTACTTGGGTGGAAAATGCTACGACATCGATCGCAATTGTGTTGCTTACCCTGTTAGTGCTGCCATTTGTAAGCAGCATCACACTTGTTAGTGTCATCAGGGGAGAGGGGGCTGTTATTTTCCATAACTATTGTATATGGAGGCCGATTTATTTTTCCTTTTTTCTTTTTTTTTTCTTTCCAGACCTGCGCTAGGGGTGAGTGCCTCATTGTGTCAGCACAGAGCTGACTGTGGGAACTTGCTTCGTACCCCAGCAGCTGTTTGTGTTAAAATGATCTTTCACTTCATTAACGGGAGAGGATGTCTGTTGGCAAGAAGGCGTTTGTACGAGGGTTTTTCACTCTTGTAGCTGTCCGTCTCACTCTTTGCGGTATTTTTCACGAAGCTCGAGCTTCGCTAGTCACGTGGTAACATCATCGTCGATGGTAAATTCTAGAGTTCTAACCCTCACCATTTTACGCAGCCTGCCCGTGCCACGGCCAAAACCTGCGCTCTTCCCCGCCCGTTCTGCAGGGAGCGAGCTCACGGCGCGGCCCCGCCAGAGGGCGCTCGCCCGCCGGGATGCGCTCTGCGCCCCGCCCACCGCCGTGTCTCCGCCCACCGCCGAAGCTCCGCCAATCAGCACTGCCCCGCCCATCGGCGCGCCCCGCCCACCGCCGCTGTCCCGCCAATCAACACGGAGCCGCCTATCGACACGCCCCGCCCATCGCTGCGGCCCCGCCCACCAACCGGCCCCGCCCGCTCCACTGACTGAGCACTGAGGCCGGGGCCGGGCTTGCTGCGTTCGCCTTCGGGGGGAAGGAAGTACCAGCCCAGCGCGCTTCCCGATTCCTGCCAGGAAAACAGCAACAGAGTAAATTCAAATAGCAAAAAACTCAAAGTGAAGCTCTCAGCGTAGGTGCATCCTGTGCGCCTGCGTTCCTCCCTTCCTTGCCTAACGCGCTCTCCCCTTTCATTTCTGATTCTGTCGCTCAAGTCCAAGTAACCTCAATGAGGATGAGAGGGCGTGCAGACAACTCAGGTCCTGGAGATCAGGAGATCGCAGGGGCCTTACCATTAAGCCATCCATTTTATTTAACTTAAGGATAGCCACACTAACTCTTCTGTCCCTGCTCACAAGGGAAACGTAACCACAGCCTTGGCACTCAGGGACGTGGTTTAGCGATGGGATGCAGCGGGTCAGGCTGGTGGTTGGAGCTGATGCCAAAGGTCTTTTCCAACCCCAATAACTCCATGATTCCGTGCACTGACCCACCAGGGTGCTGAGTTCGTAGGAAGCTGGCTGTCTCGCTGCTAAAAATACAGCGCTGTGCATTGCTGCCTGGTGATAGTGCCTAGCAAAGCACAGGAACTGCTCCGTGCACTGACCTTGGATCAGCGATAAGAGCGTCGCTGTATCTTCAGCGCTTCCAGGGTCCGTTCCCTTGATGATTATTTTCTTTAATTAAATATTAACATCCCATTTGACGATCTGCCGAAAGGAACTTGCTTCTCTCATTCGATTCTGTTGATTTGGTTTGCAGTTTTATCTATTTCTGGACAATTTTTCTCGCTCAAGTTATAACGTGGCACAAGCCATTTTTCCTGGCATGTACTGAACTAAAGAGAAATCAGCAGTGCTGCTGGGGGAGCATCACCCAAAGTTTCCAGCACTGACCTGTCAGTCAGGGCCTAGCATCTGTGCATTGTATTTGACCTTAACCCAAACATTTCTTCCTCTGTTCTGCATCACGCATTTCCCAGCCACAAGCAGGGGGGGGATGCTTCATCACAAAGTGTGGGAGGAGAACTGTTATTAAATAGTATTTGTGGCGTAACTGTGACTTGTAATTAGACCTAATTGACCTTTTTGGAAGCACTTTGGACCCGTGATGGCTCAGTATGGGGGTGTGTGCAGAAGTCAGTTTTGCTTGCAACAGGCAAAGAGCTAACTCCCATTTTCACACCTCGGGTGTTGACGAAGGTTTGCTTTGGATGTGATGGTAAATGGCTATGGCTCCTGGAAGTAGATTAAATAACCTCACTGCTAAGCAAGGAGCTTTCAGAGGAGGGAAAGCTCCCCCTGTGGCAGTGCTTCTTAAAGTCTCTGCTGGAGTCTCTCGGGCAGATGCAGATGCCCACAGCTGGCACAGGGTAAGCACACAGAAACCTATGGTGTGGTGTCCACGTAAAAGAAAGGTGCTTGTTCTTGCACCCAAAACTTCTGTCTGCAGGCCAGATCGTGAGTCCTTACATCCAGCCATGCTGACAGGACATCTGGGAGCCTTGCAGGCTTTTCACCATTGGAGCTTTTGCCCCGATAGAATTTTCTACTATAGCCTTTGGAAGTGCCACTCTGTTCCTTACCTCCTCCGAGGTCACTCGAGATGCTTCAGGAAGCCTCTCACGGAGCACTGCAGTCTAGGGAAGGAAGACAAGAACCTCACTGGCACCTAGAGGACAGGAGAGCCTAGGAAATAAGAGAAAGAACACCTTAGTTATTTAGAAAAGTGATCTTAAAGCAACTTGAAGATCCCCTGTGTGGGATGGAAACGAATAGAAGGTTCTCTGCCCTGAGAGCTGAGTCTGCAGTCACTCCTGAGAGGCATCTTGAGACAGGGCATGGGTCAGCATTATCTGGAGAAGCACCCTAAGAGGCAGCAGCTCCCAGTTTCTGTCTCCCACTTGAGTGCTGCATTCAGCAGGAGCTCACTCTCACAGATGAAGAACACCACAGACGGATGGCATCTCGCCTCCTGGAGAGATAGCAAAACCCAGCACTGACACACCTAACCACTAATTTGGAAAAGAAAAATACGCTCTGGCAGAGCATCCGTAAGAGGTTGCCAACCCTTGTCCTACAGCAGTGATAACATGCTTTCCAAAGTAGGAGCAAGAGCAAATAATTAAGTCCACTCTCTGAATTCAAGAGAAAAAAAATCGAGTTAATGAGTGAGTTCAGGCCTGGATTTCTCCGCTGTAACTCTCTTAAGGTGCACAAAAGGCACTTCTGAAAACACAATTTGGAAACCTCTCCAAGCCCACACCATCAAGACAGCTGTCTCTTACTGGATCTTCCAGTAAAATGCTCTCAGCTGACTCAGGCATCAGTTAACGTGCCTTAGAAAATCACCTAGGCTGTTGCTTTCCTGAAGCCTAAATATGTTCCTCAGAACGGCTGTCTGTGCATGGCCATGCCTTTTGGAACGTAGGCCTGGTTGTTAGAGTGCTGGGTTACAGCCACAGCCATGCTCCTGTAGTTACATGAAATCCTTTTGCTTCTTTGCTGACCAGGTGTATGCTTCAGTCCTCCTGGCAAAACTCAGCGGGGCAAATCTTGCTGGCTGACTTAACATTGTTGCAGACGTCACTGGTTAACCCACACTATGAAATTAAGTATCTTCTCAATAAATGAAGCACAAGTTAGATACTTATTTGTAAGCCTAGTCCATAAAGCACGAAAATTTAGCTGTAGCTGCCCCTCTGAATTATACTTGGCTACGTAGGAAGAATGTTTCAGTTCATGTTGAGTTCAGCTGCCTGCAGCACGTGAAAGGCAGGAAATAATTCAGTGACAGATCTCCAGTATTTAAGATATGCCACTGTTCTTTTCCTTTCTAAATGGGCCAGTCATCAGGAGTCTCTTCTGTACAACGTTGATGCTACGTTTTTAATGAGAGCACACATTAATGAAATGATGATTAGAAAACACACAGGTAGCTGTGCATAAAGTTCTGCAAACCAGCTGACACGAAGCACTTCTGGTACCGAGCTGCCGCTGCGCTCTGCATTCACTGCCCTTGTGCCTGAGCATCTTACCAAATTAAATATTAAACATTCTAGAGGATATCGTGTTCCTTTGTTTCTCTGGCAACAGAGAACTTGAGCACTCTTGATCCTCCCTGACTTCACATTTTGCAGGTTCGTGACTTAATGCTCTTCTGATGCTTGTTTTAACACTCTGGTGTTCTAGGTCCACTCTCACGTCTGTTACACAGAAAAAAAAATGGTGTACAATCGACTAGACAAGGAGATAGCCACTTAATGAGCAGTTATTTCTCATCAGCACCCAAAACCCTAAACTACAACGGTGAGAAAGAAGTGCTGTGGGGCAGAGAAGCACTGGACAAGAAGCCACATTTATTCTTAGAATCCAGGGTCATACCAAACTCTGCCACTGGTCACAGCGACCGCTCCTGACATTAGCTATGTGCAGCATTGACTTGCAGAGACCAGCTGTAACTAGCACGTATCTAAATAATGACAGTAAGTGGTCAGTCTCCATAATTAAACATCTGGTTCGGGGACACCTGGATGCAAGTGACTGTTTTTGTTCATACATTTCCATCTGCTTTGAGCAAATCAGCCCCATGCTGCTTTGAAATCAGAACGTTTCTTTCCATTTTTGCCACTGGAAACACAAGCCAGTCTTCCTTGCCCAACAGCAAAACCCCTCAGCTTTGGGAGCAAGGCTTCCCCGTGCTGCTTCCATTACATAACATCCTCCAGGAACATATGGGCCAGCAAACAGAAGACGTCCGCTGCATAATTATGGCACTGACAAACCCATTGAACCTCAGCAGCTGCCACTGGGGAGATTTCATTCATTCCCAGTATTGCCTTTTAAACTTAAGTGGCACTGGAACAAACAAATCTTTGATCCAAGTAGGAAATCACTTGGAGCTCTCTGCTTAATAGAGCTGAAGCCCTGGGAAAATGATGTCTTTATTAGCCTGTATGACAATGCGGGCCTCATGGCAGGCACGCAGCAGTCTGATGTCAGCCCCATTACTTTTTCAGATGTATTTGGAAATATTTGTTCTCGAGTTGATGTGGAAACAAGAGCTTTAATTCAGCTGTGCTGCTGAAGCACCTATAAACAGCATCTGGGACCTCAAAAAGAACATGAGGGAAGGGGGAGAGGGAGCACAATTTCAGCAGTTCCAAAACAGAGTTGTGTCTCTGCATTTCTGCCCTTGGGCTACTTCATGTTCTTTTGGGGTCACTTGTTTCTCCCCTACCTCAAAATGCAAATGAGAGATTTCCCTAGAAAAAATGACTCTGTCTTATTCAGTGGTGGAGGTAACTGTAAACACCATCAATCTAAATATTACTCCTAGTTACAAACAATTACATCAACTGAGAAGGGAAGCTGGCTTTTGCACAGCAAAATCTGGCATGCTTACAGTAAGTGAGCGAACGGCTCACAGATATATACATCTAATGGAGCACTTCGAGATGCTCTGCGTGGGTATCTATCTCTTTTAGGGCTCCTTTTTTTTCATTTAAACGAACTGCGCTCAGACTCTGAAATTCCCCTGTCTGGAGTCATCTAGCATCTGTGTTATACCCATTTAAACAGCAGATGCAATGGGAGGCAACCCGACGACAGAGGACGGAGGTGGTGAGCTAGCATTTCAGCAAAACAATACCTCAGCCTGACAGGTGAGCAATGGAGAGCCCTTAGAAATAATGCATGAGCTTCAGGCTCCCCTGCCACATGAGTCTGTGACCACGCTGCTCACCTGGTAGCTGCTGTTTCCTTTACCACTGATCTCTCTTACAGCGTCACCCGGGCTGATGGAAGAATCAGTGTAATGGAGCTGGGAGAAGCAGGTTACCAAGCAGTAGTGAGAGAAGCAGGCACTTGGGCTTCCAGTTCTGAGTCACACAAAGCCCTCCAACTTCCCACACAAGCGAGATCTCTTTAAACCCCGCTTGCCAAGCCATCGAGACCCCCTAGGTGGTTTATCGGGAAACTGGCACCGTCATTAGAGCGCAATAAAATAAAATCATTGTAAGGAAATAAAAGAGCATTCCAGTCTCTTTCTGAGCAGATTTGTAGCACGGAAGGTGACCGAGCTGCACCGATCTTTCATTGCAAAAAAAAAAAAAAAAAAAAGCCTCTGAATAAAGAAAAAGAAATGTAGAACTTCAGCTACACAGAAGAGAACAGAAATTATGTTTATTTCACTGGCCTGGGATAGCACAGGGAGATGTGCTTGTAAGGATGGTTGTTTGTATAAATAAATGTTCATTCTTGGCGGTGGAATGCAAACTATGCTGAAGGGCTGGAAACAGACCACTTTGTAAAGCTGAGGCCAGAGTAAGGGAAAGATGAAGCGAGGCTGTGGGGAGGAAATTCACATTCATTTTTAGCAACTTGGAGAGTTTCTCAAGCATGTTTGACATTTTTAATTATGCTGATGTAGAGCCTATTCCAAGGACAAAAGAAGTCAGGATTACAGGGTAAACAATTAGGAAATCTCATAGCAGCCAGCTAGGGGTATTGTTGCCTGTGAGTCTGGAGACTTTGCTGAAATATGGGATCACCTTTTACACTTTCTAGACAAATGGGATTTGAGTGTCTTGCAGAATCCTCACCTAGGCCAGGAGCCTCAGATCTGCACCATTTTACAAAGGTGCATTTTCGATAGCGCACATTAGGAAGGAGATCAGGCAGAACTGCTGCTATTTGTCCAGGCCGCCCTGCAGGGCTTCCTGAGAAGGTGAGGAGCAATCTCACTGCGCCTGTATGAAATGTCTCAGAATCCGTAACATTACAAGGGAAAATAAAACTGCAATTCCTTGCGGAGAAGAGGATCAGCTCTGTGCTATCAGATCACGCAGCCATGGCCTGTTGGTCAGTTCCCCATGCTCAGACTGTTCAGCATCATGGCCGCAGCATTCTCATTTTGTTCATGTACCAGCGGAAAAGTGCTTAGAGTGCTCATTCACCAGCCTTCCTTGCTGAAGAGCTCGCAATGCCATCTACCTGTGTTTTAGTTCCTGTGTCAGTGGTGATGCACATGGCACTGGAACAGCAGTTTACCATTTGATGCTGAGCAGAAACATGTTGGAGAAATGGTAAGGGAGAGGTTTTTAATGAGACAACCATGCCTTGTGTGCTAATACAAGGGCTGCTACTCGTACTTTCAAGTTTGGTACAGTTGAATAGGAACTCGCATTCTCTTTGAGATAATGGAAAGTCACAGTGGAGGTATCCAGCTTCTGGGCATGAATAAATCATCCAGGGTATGAATTATTCAGTGATCATCCCCACAACATGCGCCACATTCAGACTCAAGAGGCAGTATCCCTATTGTGCGGGTTTTTTTTTTTTCCCCAAACATTACAAATGTGTAACAGGCTAATGAATCTAAATATTCAAATGAAATCTTGGGAAATTAGATTAGAAGAATAATTTATTTAAAAAACGAAAAGCAAAAAAAAACCACGGTAGTAAAAAGCTGCATGAAAGGACTGAGATACTTGAGGCTGGCTAGAACTACAATGATGAGGCATTCTTCTTAACTCGGTGACACTGTTGAATCAAGCTGTCCACAACAGCTAGAATCAGAATGTGAAGTATGAATAAATAGTGGCTCAGGAAATTGGAAACACAGGTTGGAGGAGAGAGCTGAAATTATATGGGCACACAAAGAGCACAGAAACCGACCTGGGCTTCTAGCATCTTGTGTCTAACAGAAGAATACAGGCACTAGTTGGATTTCTCAAATGCCAGCGTGTTATCTTGATACCATTTATGAGGTCATTCAGAATTTCTGGGCTTAGATATGTGTTGTGAGATTAGTATCTTTGCCCTGTGGTGTTCTTTTAATATTCCATTTGTATGAGCTAAAGAGGGCTGGATTAAGTGAAGAATTCGACTGCAACGACTGGAAAGACGGCGCTGTTAAATCTGTACTGATAGAATTATTTTAATTCCACAGCCCCAAATTAGAAAGCAGGGAAAATGTATGATCCTTAAGCAATACACGCTGACAGTTAATTATCTCAGAAAGCTGCAGCGAGGAGTTGCAGTTGTGGTGTAAGTTAGAGGGGGCATAACCAAACCATAGATTAATCCACTCCAGCACACACTGGAAGAAAAAAAAAAAAGTCCAAGGCGTTCAATAGCCAGGAAATGGCTGGTTCATCCCTCACAGGAAATGAGTCACCCAAAAGCATCTGCGAGGAGCAGCGAGGACAGGGAAGTTCTGAAACAACATGAACTGATAACAACAGAAGAACGCACGCAGATAAGTATTGTCATTGATTAGGAAGGAGGGAAGAAACGTAAAGCTAAAGTTCTTGTGATTCTACTTACAATTTTAATTTGATGCAAATGCTTGCAGCGCACAACTATACCTGTGGGCAGACTGTGCCAACCCTGTTAAAAGGTGAATTCAGCTCGTATAATGGCAACACTAATAAGTTTCAAGTGCAGATAAGATGGCTTGCAAAGTGCTATCCATCTTTGTCCATGGAAGGGAAGCATCAAATTGCTGCGTGGCACAGCTAACACAAAACTCAATTTTGCAGCTCGAGCTGCTTTGACACATTCCGTTCTGTCTAACATTGAAAATATATAAAGCTCAATTCCAAAATGTATTGATCACCTACCAACTGGTCCACTTTTTGGTAATCCTACAGTGCCAAACTCTTATGGATCAGCGGAAAAAAGACACTTCCTTTGCTAATGATGTATGCTGCTGGTAAAACTGAAAGTCTACAGTTAGGAAATGACCTTAGCGCCGGAGCTAACACAACCAGCTTGTGTGCTCACCCCTCTTCCTCCAGCAACCCAGCTCTCTGCCTGTGTAGCCTGTAACTCCTACCCTGCCGTGCTTCTGGTCCCCCTCCTCGTCCCCTTCCTTAGGGGTCTTTTTTTGGGCTGATAAATGCAGCAGTGAAGTTGCTCTTTCTCCGCTAGCTCTAGCCTAACCATTTCCAGGGCTGTGATGTGGCATCATGAACGACGCACAAAAGAATGTTCTGGCGTCCCAAGATGTTGCTAAAGCTGCAAATGCTCTTTTAAACAAAACAGCCATATTAATTGAAAGTGGTTTAAAAGAAAGAAAAGCAACAGAAAGAAGCAAAGTTATTTGAAACACCCCCTGCCACTCCAGATTTCACTGGGACTATTACTGTAGCAGTTATACACGAAAGTGTTCCCTGGTTTAGGAGTTTGCAGGGTACTGTGAAGAAAGAGGGAGGAGAGGAAGGTGCAGGAAAAGAAATGTTTTGTCATTAAAAGCACTATCTAGGATAGGACAGTCGCTCATTTTCCCCATCAGAGACCGTATTTTTGGAGGGTTCTTGTTTTCATTTCACTGATAGAAGGGCAGGGTTGATCAGTCAGCAGAAGAGGAAAAAAGCTTTCCAGTTTGCGAAGGAATACAGTTACACAGAACAGTGTCCTGTGACTGCAGCACAGGCTGCAGGGCTATTTAAAAATACAAAGAAAAAAAAGCCAGGAAAAGGCTCCTTTTCATTTCAGAGGTTTTTCTTCCCGGCATGGTAAATTAAACTCAGAGAGATAACGTAGGCAGGAAGGGCTTAGAAAGAGAAAAACCTGGGTGTGTCTCTCCAAGGCCTTTCTGGCCATGTGAGTAACCGGAGCTGGGGGAGGGTGGGACCTTGTGCTGGATTGTACAAAAGAAACCGATTCATATTTTTTTCCTTCTCCTCCTTTTTTTTTTTTGTTTTTCTTTCTTTTTTTTTTTCCTTTTTTTTCACGTGGCTGTTTTCACGTGGGCCTCTTTTTCAAAACAAAAAGATCAGGTCATTCTCCCAGATACTTTTTTTTTTTTTTTTAATATATTATCTCGTTCTCAAATGCGTTTTCCTGTTTGGCCCAGAGAAATGCTGCGTTACACAATAGCATCCTTAGTCATTTTGCTACCACTGTGTCCAAAAAGATACCAGAGTTTCTGTGAAGTATTTCAGCAAGATGATAAAAGGTTGCACAATCAGCATTTCTGCTACAAAATCTGGGTAAGCTTGCACAAACTTTCAAAGAGTTTTTTAAGTTAGACCACAACTGCACGAGAGGTCTTTGAAAAATAATAAATCCTTGATGGCATCCACCCACGTTTGCTTTCCCAAAGATATTTGAAAGGCAGCTGGCATATCTGCACATGCAACAAACGAATTTCAACAGCCACCAGAAAATTAGACATTAGATAATATGAAATTAAACTCTTCCATGTGAAATATAGCTTCAAATAGGCAGAGTTCAAGAAACTATGTTATGGCTTGTGAGACGGGAATCAAATTCCTGCTCCGCTTTGATCAAATCACGTTAACTCCCCGGCTCTCAGCTCAGCAACTCTAAAGCAAATCCCATCATTTTCCCATTCTTTGCCTGACTCATCTAAGTTGTAAATCTCTTATCTGTGGCACAAGCTAAGCCTCCTTTCATATGCAGTACCTAGCAAAGTAACTTTGATTTCAGAAGGGGCCTTTGGTCGCCTGTAGTAATAGGGAAGAACATAACTCTTCTCCATTTTGAACTTTACTGTTGCTGCAAAGGGCAAATGGCTGGGAGCCCAAGGAAGCTCTTGATAAAATCTGAGCTCATTGGAAGCTCTTGTATGTCACAGATGGTGCCAAGAGCAAGGGCAGTGAGCTGACAACCGAAGCATCCCACTGCTCTATGAGAAAACAGGGCTTTTGGCTATAGGAACCAACACAGTAACATGTGTTTGAGAGAAACTTATAGCTGGCTTCACGTTTTTAATGTTTTGTTGTTTGTTCTATAGTTACCTGTCTAGTGTATGCTTCAGAAGGAAATGAGAATACAGAAGGCATGCCTGTACCTGTCAGAACTACCTAACATTAAGCAGAAGCACTGCCCGAGGACATGACTCCGTGTTTCATTTGCACTTTTAAATCTTTTCCCAAACCTGTGCAGGTGCTGTGGACACTGCTGTTACAGCTCCATCCGTGATCTGTATTTGTTTATCACTGACAACAGAGGCAAATTGGCAGATCCATACAAATGTTTTCACAAAAATGTCAGCAGTGGGTGTGCGGGTGAGGGATGAGGGATCCTTTCTGCAACAAGACCAGTATTATGTTGCCTAGGAACACTCAAAACAGGGCTGCAGCTAATGAAGCCAAGATCAATGTCGACTGAACGTTTGATATTTGATTCAGTGCTACACAAGGGACTCGTAGGGAGGCCTGGGACAATTAATTTTTGTGCTGCAGTCAAAGGATAGGGTTATGACAAGCGAGGCAAAGAAAATAAATAATGCTGGTAGAATTCCCAGTGAGGAAATATTGGCTATATTTAAACGGAGACACACAGCATTTCATCGGCAGACACGAACGCCCTTATAACACAGTGCGGGTGGAAGGAGCAGCCCAGTGCTGTCGGGTGGGAGTGCTGCGGGGAGAGCCCAGCTCTGCTCGGCCTGCTCCGCTCACTTCTGTTTCTTTTTGCAATGATTTTAAAGGATCCGCACTTCGTGGCACGTGGAGGAGGCGGACGGTTATTTTTAAGAGAGCCACGGAAAGAATCCAATACAAACAGATCCGTTAAATTTGCTGTAGGTGGCCCAGCACCTGCAAAGGTACTGCTTTTAGAGGTTTGAAAATCCGCTGAGAGAAAAACTGCGGATTTTTACCTCAGTCGCTGTGAGACCCGCAGCAATTACACACATTCAGAACAAAACACGCTTATCTAAGCAATCAGTGACTGGAAAAGAGGTGTTTCTGTCAGCAAACGGTGCCACAACCATACCTGAGGGGAATGCTGTCCTGGCGCCTCAGGCAGCGGGGCCTTACCTCACGCGTTCCCTCTCCCTGCTGCACAATCCTTATGCTAAAGACATTATCCACAAATAAACCAACAGATTTTTCCCTAGGTTTTAAGAAAGAACTCCTAAGTGCCGTCTAAGTTCATCAGCCCCCCAGACAAGCATTTCTAAGTCATTAACCTAATTGATCGAGTCTCCCTTACTCGAGATGGCGGCTGACAGCAGCGCGCGGCTTCCCTGCCCGTAGCCAAGATGGCGGCGGCCGCTCCCCGCGCAGAAGGCTGCAGGGCGCCGGGCCGCGCGGCGGATGACAACACAATGTGCACGTTGGCGCTCTTGCCCTTACTCAAGATGGCTCCCAATGCGGTTATTCCATGCCCTGCCCCCAATCAAGATGGCGGATGCGTGTGGCATTTCGGCATCCTTCCCGCTCTCAAGATGGCTCCTCCCAGCCCCGTCCCGGAGCCTATCCAATCGCGCCACACACTGGCGCTTTGAACCGCCCCTCGCCCCGCCCTCAGCCAATAGACGCGTCGAGAGGCGCCAGGGCGCCAACCTCCGGAGGCGGGCGATCCCCGCCCCGTCCATCAAGATGACATCTCCGATAGCCAATGGGATGCTGGCGCGGGTGAGGCGGGCCTGGTGGCGCCGCCATTTTGTGAGTCTATAACACGGAGCGGTCGGGCTCGTTCCTGTTATTCCGGCGTCTCCACTCCGTTCCCTGCGGGTCTCCTCCGTGTGCAATGGACGGGTGAGTCTCGGCCGGCGCGGGCGGGGCTGCGCCGGTGGCCGCTCCAGGGGCCGCGGGATGCGTTACTGGACACCTCGCGGGGTCTGGAGGAAGCGGTCGAGTTGCGGTACCGCGCAGGGGGCTGGGGCGGTACCGGCGGG
>NC_034435.1:2766717-2795281 GCF_002078875.1 Numida meleagris
GGAGCGGGCGCACCTGGCGGCGGGAGCGCGCACCTGGCGGCGGGGGCGCGCCCGCGGCTGATTCACTCCCGGGCTGCGCTGCCATTGTCCGCAGCTTGCCGAGCGGGGAAGGCGCGGGGGGCCCCGCCGGGCCGTGTTTGCGGGCGGTCAGCCCCGCCGCCTGAGGGGAGCGGAGGCGCTCGGACGCTCTCGTGGAAGTAAGGGCTCCCGAAGTGTTCGTGAGATCTGTGGGAAGGGAGGGGGCACAGAGCCCCGGCCTCGTCTCCTCGTTCTTCGGATCCGAACTCGTTTGGCACGGAACTTTCTGCCCCGCTGGTTCCGCTCCGGGGAGTTCCAGAGCGTGGCTTTGATGCTGGGTCCCACCTCGCCCCGTGTCTCGCTGCAGGAGCGTTTGCTTTAAAGCTGACTGCTGTACGAAGGCTCTGTCAGAAGCAGCTCTCTATTTTTCCGTATTTTTTATGGTGCGTTTTCCTGGTGATCTGATTCTCGTTCCTTGGAGAGCGCGGTGTTTAGGTGAAGTACTTCACAGGGCCCCCAATAAGCAGTTTGTGCTCCCAGCACCTTAACCGCAGTGAGCCCAAACCGGTGCCCCTCGTGCATCGGGTGGGCTGAGAAGTGATGTGCTCGTTTGTCTCTTTTGACACTGAAATAATGCCTGTTTTCATTAAAAACAAAACAAAAAAAAAAAATCCCCAAAACGATATCTTACAGTGAATGCAGTTTGGAAAGCTGCTTTACTCCGTATGTTAAAGTAGTTTCGACCATGGAAGTTGAAGTGTAGAGCGAGCCGGAATTATTCCCGGCCTATGGAGGGTCTGGGTGTGATCTGCTTACCTTGGGAAAGCTGTCCACTAAGTTCCCAGAGCTCCTGTAGCTGGCAGGGTGTGCCCTCAGCGTCCGTGTGCTTGGGCTGTGATTTCTCCTACCCAAAGTGATGCCAAGTTCGGTGTCCGGTTGATCCTTACTGCGTGCAGGGAGTCTGGATGTAAGGGCTGCTTTGGGAAGCCACTCAGGTCCTGCCCCCGCTGCTTAATTTTCTGTCTTTGAGTGCAGGGATCATTCCATTCCACGTAGAAAAAGTAATCATCGTGAAAGGTTTTATTGCCAATTCTTTGAGAAAGCAAAGCATGAGTCCCATATTGATATGAGAACGCAGCTGAAGGTATAATAACTTGTAGGAGGAACAAACAGAAACATCGCATTTATTAAAAAAAAAAAACAACAACAGATTGATACTGCTGTGGGGCGAGTGCTGTGCAGTTTATCGTGTGGGTTGCAACAACGTTCTGGGCTCCATAGTACTTGGCAAGTAAAAGCTTTTCCTGTTGGATAATTGTAAAGGCTGTCCCCTGCTAAGGCGACTTTATGTAAAACATTTCCTGTGCCTGAGGCCCGCAGGAGGAACAGGAAGCAGGAGCAGTTGCTCGGGGGTGAGGCCGAGAGTCTTGGAAACTGGAGAGATTCCTTCATCTTAGTGCGCTTCGCTGGGAATGCCTTAATTACCGAGATCCGTGGGTTCAATGTATGTATCTGAATCGAAGAAACGCGTACTCGTGGAATATTTAGTAGTGGCCGTGGAATGAGTCTTTAAACTGATACGTACAGATGGGTGTAATTAGCTCATTAGTGGTGGCCCTCGCGGTGCAGCGGGACCCATCTGTCCTTGCTGGTGAACAGAACCGGGGTAGAGCCCAGCGTTCCCAACCAGAGCCCTGGGAGCGGGGCAGGAGAATCCCAACCCCCGTGAGGCTGCGGAGTGCTGCGGTGTGATGACATGGCAGGTTGGTTTGGAGGAGGAAGCGTGAGGAGCTGAGCTGGCTTGGGCGTGCGTTACAGCTCATTTGCGAAGCTGGTGAGATGGGAACGGCTTAATAATAAGATGGAGCAGTATTTAATTCCCTGAAAAATGAAGCGATGCAGGAGGGCAGGGAAGGAAGAACGAGTCTGTAAGTTCTCTGGTGTTAATGGCGTAGATTTGAGTGGTGTTCTTGAACACTTCAGATTTCATAGTGTTGTTGTAAGGGTGACTGCACTGCTTTCTGTTGGTGCAGGTCTGCAGCTAGCCGTGCTGGGGTCCTCTGCTCTGTACATTCAGACTTTGTCAGCTGTTTGAAAGCCAGGAGTTGCAATGGGTGGTGCTGCACGTGGTGCTCGTGTCCTCACTCGTGTTACCTTGCTTCTTTATCACGGGTTGGATTTCATTAAAAAAAAAAGTAAAATCTTCAATGCAAGGGTGTAATCGAAATCCTCTGCTTGCCTTGAGCAATCCCACTGGAAATAACATCCAGGTGTGGTAATGCTCGGGAAGATTCCCAAGGCGCAGTGTGACTTAGTGCAGGGAAGCCATCCGATTCCAGCAGGGGTTGCTCTGTCGGTGCGTGGGGCGGTGATGTTTGCTGCTAGCCCAGTTTGCTTCGGGTACATGTTACCATTCGTGTTGATCAGTTCATCTGGAATTCTCACTTGAAGAGCTTAAGCTATCCGTGGTAGAGGTGAACTGTTGTTTTTCGTTCTGCTGTGTGTTAGGGAGGGCTGTCTCCCTGGGCTGCTTGCTGCCTGGCCGTGCTCTGGTGAAGCCCATGAGCCCTGAGAGCTCCGGGTGCTGATGGTCCCCACTGCTGAGCTGACGGCTGCTTCAGGCTTCAGAGTTTCTTTCCAGAGTAGGGGAGGTTGCTCTGTTCAATGTAAGGATTTTAAGAATTGTGGAGGTGGCTGTTGGTGATGGAGCTGACTCTTGACACTTCTGCCCTTGGCTCAACCAAAGGTTGCCTTCTGATCACGCCGCATTCCTGCGAAGGGAGAATGCTAGATCTGAGCAGCGTGGGGTTCTCGGTTTCAGCCCCCCAGCATTATGCTTAAAAAGGGGCACGTTCCCTTCTGGGCAGTGGAAGAGCTGCATTTTTCTAGGACTGCTGGGTCTTGGGTCTCCACCATCACCATCTAATATTATTTCTTTGTATGAACTGTCCTTGGCTCACCTGCAAAGACAACTGTGCACTTTGACTTGCTTTTTTTCTTACTGCTGTAAACTATGCTGGATATTTGTGGCAAACCTATCTAACTTTTTAATCCTTTTCTTTCTTTTTTCTACAGCATTGTCCAAGATATAACAGTTGGTACAAAGGTAGGCACTTCTCACTTTTTCTCTCTTTTTACACTGCTCAGCATCTGACCTAGTTTTAGCCTCGCCAAATGTAGCTCCTCAGCTTGAAGGGGTTATTTCTGGTACCATGTCAATTGGTTTGAACCAGAAGGTAATTTAGTTTCATGTGCATTAAAACTTTTATTATAGCTCAGCACTTAGCTCTTGGCATTTGGACATTGATTATCAACTGTCAGAAGAGAACGTTATTACCTTTAGGAACAGCCCTTTCCCCTGCTAAAATGTCAAGCTGTCCTTGTTACGTGTGGGCTAGACAATGGTTCTCAGTGGAGAAATTGGTCCTTTCTCTTTAGAATTCCCCTTCGCTTTTATGTCAGAAATCCTTCTGCCACAAAAAAAAGAGGAGTGTTTAGCTGCTGACTTTATCTCCTGTGAGTACAGTAAATATGACCTTTACCCTCTAGTCTCAGGTTTTGAAAGTGCAGACCTAGCCCTGGAACTAAAGTGCTGACAGGAGCCTCCTTATCTGTGCTGCGTGGTAATAGCTGCTGTGTTCACAGGATAAAGCACATTCCTCTGAAACGCTGAGCTGGAATGTGCAGGACAGATTGGCGCTCCTTCGTGTATTAAAGGCTTTTTATTTTACTTAGTGAGCGTGGTGGGTAATGTTCTGGGATCAGGATTACAGTAATTCAGCCCTGCAAGTTCTTGCTAGGTGGCGCGTGGATGCGAGCGCTGGCATTCAGGGGAGTGATCTTACAGCTTTGCTGGTGGCTGTGTTAGCATCTTCATTATTAACTAAGGAGCAGAGATGCGTGCGAGCTCCAGTAGCTGGTGAAGTGTTGCAGTGTGGGATAGGGCTCATGGGGAAGGGAGCTGGGCTGGTGTGCTGTGAGCCCTGGTGGGTCTGTGCAAGTGCAGGAGAAGTATTAGGGAGTAATTGCTCTTAGAAAGCAGGTAGTCTTTGTAATGTTGAAAATGCAGAACTGGATGTGGCTGATGCTGTCAGCGCAGGTGTGTGTGTGTGTTAGTGCTCCAGGGTTTCTGAGGGGCATGGAACATGAAGAAAATCTGTTTAACAGCTTGTAGGGGCGAGGTCATGCTCACTTCTGCAGCGTGATCATCTGAAATTTCAATCAATCATGGTGACAGCCTGGTGTTCTCTACCAGTGCTGAACGCTGCCTGCTGTGCGGAGTTGAGCTTCCATTGAAGGAGGAAGAGAAGTTAGGGGTTGGACAGCAGGGTTGGTTAATGGTTCATAGCTACTTCACAAGGTGAAGCAAGCAGTTCCTTGACCACCACTTCGAGTCATCTGATTAACCGAGGTTGAAGTCCCCTAAATTGGAACGGGTGTTGCATGTGTTGCATCTGTTAATCTGCAGCTTTAAGCGACGCTTTTGTACAACTAAACGTGGCCAAGAATCTGAAACTGTCATTGTAGTTCTCTCAGTCTGTCTTGAAAAGCTCCAGGATGTGGTATTGAGTGCCTCATCGTTCCCATCTGTGGGGCACAGAGCAGTCAGGTGGTTACAGCGAGGCCGGGGAGAAATCCTGAGCTCGTGCTTTCACTCCTAGCACAGGGCAGAAGTGCAGCAGCCTCTGTGCTGCTTGGGCACCGGGCTAGAGAGTGCAGGAGGGGTGCCCCAAGAATGAAGCTGCTTGTGAAGGCAGGCGAGGGGGGGGGTTGAGGCAGCTGAATCAGGGCTTAGAGTGGCAGAAGCAAAAAGGGAAGTTGAAACGTCTTGCTAAAGGTAAGTTCTAAAAGCATTTCTGATACAGCCGTGTTATCTGATTGCTTGAACAAGTCACTGAGTGTGTCAGCGTAGCTTGTGTCACAGAAGTTGTGTTCTCTAATGGTAAACTGTAACACTTGGTTCTTACTGTGGATTTTGCTGTAGGTAGGTTAAAATCTCATCTACAGCAACAAAACGAGGGCTTCTATTAGAGCTGCGTGCATGGCGTGAGATGCAGGCAGCTCTTCGCAAAGTTGTGTAACCCATTGCCTGTTGAAAACACTTATCTCAGTGGAAACCATAAAACCTCATTGGCTGCAGCTCTTTGTGATGTTACTGCTGCTTCTTTAGTGCTTCTATTTCCATCTGCTTCCCTTTGGTTTGCCAGAAAGGAGTTGGAAGGTCTGCGGAAGGTTTCTGTAACATCCCAGCAACATTTCAGTCTTCTCTGCTACAGTAACGAGCTTGATGGAGCTCTGTTCTTCTGGTGCCATTCTTCTGACCCCTGGGGCATCGCTGGAATTGCATTGAGGATTAACTGATCCCCCCCCCCCCCATTCAGAAGCAGATGTTCCTTATAATTGCTCGATGACTTACCCTAATGTGTAGCTGCAGTTTTGCTTTGTAAAGCATCCTAATGGCGTTGAGCTTCGGGTGAGGATGTGTTCCCAGTTTGTTGGTGTGCACGCTGAAAGCTGTGCTCACGGATTTGCTGGCTGAGCTCCTAGGCTGGGCACGAATGCTTCACCTGGAGAAGTGTTCTTGGCCTGGAGTGTGAGCTTACTCATTTCTACCGTATGTACAGAGAAGGAAGGAGCACAATTCTACCAAGTTCCTTAAGGTGTTAGGAGATGAGTCTCCACAAGCTGTGAGCCCTCTTCATTTTTCTTAATGAGGGAACTCTGGGCGCCTTTTTAGATGTTCTTGGTGTGACTGAAATGTCCCAAAGCTGGAGAATCCTCAAAGCAGTAGGGAAAGGGTCTGTAAGCTAAAAACAGTGCTGAGCAAACGGTCTGAAATGATTTCCAGTGCCTTCTTGGTTGTCTTCCTGCTGTAAAACCTTCGGGGTTACTGCAGTCTAGCTTTGGAATGGAAGGCTTTATGAAAACACCTACCAGTTTGCTTTGTTTTAAAGGCAGGGTACAGGCACCTTTTCTAGGATTTCCTCCCATCCTTCACGTGTTAGGAATCCTGACACATGCTTGTGTTGGCTATTCAGAGATGTGTGTTGTGTTTGTGTTCTGTAATGGAGGTTCCCAGGTGTTCTCATGGCTCACTCCCTGGGTGCTGTGCTGCCTGATGCTCTCGTTTCCATCCCGTGGTAATTGTGGCTGTTCCTGGGACTTCCCATCCCACCAAATCCTCAGGGCTCCTTGGTCTGAATTATGTGAATTTCTTGAGGAAACTCATTACAATCCTGTTACGGGACT
Organism: Numida meleagris; assembly: GCF_002078875.1. Taxonomy (NCBI): domain Eukaryota; kingdom Metazoa; phylum Chordata; class Aves; order Galliformes; family Numididae; genus Numida; species Numida meleagris. The sequence goes on from NC_034435.1 coordinate 2,772,985, forward strand.
CTTGATGCGTGGACTTTTGGAATGTCCTGTAGATTAGAAACACATGATGTGAGTCTCACATCTGTCCATAATTTAATATCAGGAGAGGAAGGAAGCATCTCCTTTAGGTGGGGGCATGATCCTTGGACTCAGAGGTGCTGGGTCTGGGCACCATCTCCTCAGACTGTGGCAGTCTCTAAGCAGGACTGACTTAGTACAAAGAGTATGAACTATGACATAACACCACTCTTTAAAGCTGCATTTTGGTTAAAGGCTGTGGCTGAAGATGCTGAACAATCCTTGTTTCTTGGTTAAATTGAGCTCTCTTCGAAAGATGACACTTCCTGGGGAAAAACATACAGTGCACTTCTGTGGCATCTGAGAAGTTAACTTTTAAAATGGGGTTTGCTGGAGTGTGATAGAGGCTGCCTGCATAGAAGTGATTTGTGGTCAAGCAAGGATTTTTGCCATGGGAACAGTAATTATGGCTTCAGGCAGCGGGCCAAGAATGCTGCGAGGAAATTCCAGTCCTCTCCTATGGCTTTAGTGAGAGGCTGCAACAAGCTGGCTCTTGTGGCCTGTCTGAAGCAGGCGTGATCACACATGTGGGACACATGGCTGTAGCACACGCTGGGGGGGGGAATGCTCCATCTAATGTGGGTGAACTGTTGTGCAGAGTGAGCTTCTGTGCACCTGCCTGCGGTTCATAGGTAGCTGTCCCGCACAAAGGCCAGCGGCGAGCTGTGGTGGATTGTGGAAACTGCCTCAGTTCCTTATCAGCGGGGTTTTAAGCTGTTGGTTGAAGCACAGGTGGTGAGCAAGATTGTTACCGGGGGCTTATCAGCTGTCAGTGCTGCCTAAAGCAGCTCCTTGCTCTGCAGCTAGAATGCTGTGTGTGGAAACGAGCTGGAGCTGCGTGCACTTGGGAAGAAAGCAAGCTGCCTCCTGCTGTAGATGGAAATGAATGGCTAGAAAGCATTCAGTTGCTAAAACAGTTGTAGAAAATACTGTTTTACTCATAGGCCTCTTTGCACTCTGTGGTGCTTTAAAATATATATATATCAGTGTGTTTTGCTTGCTGTTCTTAATGTCATGAGAGTAGGGGTGGACTTTGGGCTCCAAGTCACTGGTGGCACTTCCAAGCGTTGTCGAACTCAGAGGTGGAGATGTGCTCCTGCTGGTGAGATGATGACAAATGCGGCGAGGGAGAGTGAATATTGTCTAATTTCCACCTCCGTGGGGCTCTCGTGCAGCTCTCCTCCAACTGTTGGTTAAGCTTTGTGTGCAAACTGGTCGAGCCCTGCGCTTAGTTCAGCGTGTGTTGTGGTGATCTCAGTGTAATTGCTTGGCCTGCGCTTGAAGCAGTTTCTGGTTATTACACAACAACGATTTGGATGAGATTGAATTAGTGTGGGCTTCCTTCTGAACCTGCGTGTTCAGTTTGCTGGCTTATGGTTTAGGTCACCCAGTATTCCTGCATCGGTTCCATCTGTTGCAAAGTGATTCATCCAGCAGTGTTCCTGTGGTGGTGGTTGTGTTCAGCTTTATGGAGAACCTGTCTGCCCTGCTGTAATGATTAGAGAAGCTCAAGGCTGACTGCTAGTTAAGTTTCAACTTGGGAACAGTGTATCATAAAGCCTGGGTGTGTGCTGTCCTGCAAAGCAAGAATGACTGCATTGCTGCAGTCCTTGCCCTTCAGGAATTTTTAGGGCTATTTCAAACGGCCACACCTTTTATTTGCTCAGAGGGCAGGTTTGTTTCATGCAGTGTCTCCATAGCAGCTAAAACCGAGGAAGAAAGTCAGGGAGGGGCTGATGTGATGAGGGGGTGAAGGATCTGGCTTTGTAAAGCTGGTGTGTGCCTGAGCTCCTGAGGCATGCCTGTTCCCAGATCCCACCTGGGGCTGTGGCAGCAGTTGCTTAATGTCATGCTGAAGTTCCTAGTGTCTCTCAGTGTACATCTGGATTGGAGTTCCTGTAGGTGTTGTACCAGCTGCTGTGGCAGTGTGTGCTGTAGGGAAACAGGTTTTCTGAGCACCATATTCTTTGCAGTGCTGTGACAAATCTGGTTTCCAAGATGCTGAAGATGTGTGTACCCAGTATGCCAGTGCAAGGCTTACTGGGAGGTTCAGCATGCTGGCTCTTGTGTGTGGGTATTCCACTAACTCTGGTCCATGCAAGAGTGGGGCTATAGCAATTTAAAAGGCTCTGAGTTAAAGGTGCAGGGTGTTTGCTGTCCCCAAACGAGCAGAGTTTCTAAGAAGTGCTTGAAACCTGCTGAGTGTGCTAATGGCTGCACTGCAACTTCACTGTATCCGTGCAGCACGTTGATTACATGGCTGCATTTAACTTGCAAGTGGTGCAGGGGTTTCTGCAATTGAATCAGCACGTTGGAATCAGCCACAAGCCACTGAGTGGACTGAAATTCCCCCCCCCTCCCCCCAGCTCTTGTTTTTGGGTCCAGTTAGGTGATGTCCCATCTATGGGAGGTGCAGTTCCAGCTGAGAACCGCTGCATGGGGCAGTGCTGTGGCTCACCTCACAGCCACGAAACAGGCTGCAGCCCTCGGCCTTGGGAAGCTGCTGCATTAATCCTGAATTTCCTCCTTTGAAGGAGAATGTGATTTTTATTGTGAGTTCTTCAGAGGCGTTTTCACACACACACAAAAAAAGAATCTGCTCTTTTTCCTCTTTGTGCTCTTGTGCCCTGAAATAGGTGAAGAATGGTGGAGGCAGGAGGGGAAAGGGGAGCACTGGGGGTAGAAGTGAACCTTGCTTCGAATGAGGCTTCTGTGGGAGACGAGGGAAAGCAGCATCGCTCTTCCTAGTGGTTTAAATTTAATCTCCATTCCTATCTCAGCAGAAAATGCTGGAATGCAACTAGCAGAATGTGTGAATGATGAGGTCACTGGACTGGATTTTTCTTACTAGCTCCTTTGCAAACAGTTTCGAGTCTCAGAGCATGCATTCTTCAGTTCCTTTGGGGCTGAGCTCACGTGAAGCCTCTGAAGCACGCTTTGGAGATGCCCAGTTCTTTCTGTGCTCTTAAGATTTTCCAGCAGAGCAAAGGGTTTGTGTAATTGTGTGTGAAAGTTATTATGGTGGTCTCTTATGGGCTCCAAAATCTGCACAACGTTAGGAAAGATGCAGGAGGAGGATGGTGCTGGTTGGGCAGACTTGCAGAGTGTTCAGAGGGGTGCAGGTATGTTGAGCCAATCTGTTTAAAAATATATATATATCAGTGATATAAGCTCTCCAGGGACAGGGAATTGCTGCTGCCTGGGGTTTGCTCAGCAAGCCAGAGAAGAAACAGATTCTCCTTGGGCAGCTAGTAGCTTGTGCTGGCCTTCCAATGGTGGGTGCCTTCTCCTGTCTCCTTTGGCTCTTAGCTTCATGCTGCTTTCTACCAGTAACACTTGTGTTCTGATGGTTATCACCAGGTGCTAGTGTCACCCATTGGTCTCTAGGTTCCTAGGGTTACCTTTAGCCACTTCATGTCTGGTCACACGTTTTACATGCATCACAATAAACCCATCAATAAACCGTCGGGCAGCTGGACATTTCTGTAGTGCTTCTTGGTGTGCCTTTCTTCATTCCCACCTATGGTGAGGTTTAGGTGCAATCCTGGTGAGAGAGAGCTAGTTGGTCAGTGTTATAAGCTAGCTGTTGGTTTTTAAGCTGTGAAAGCTGAGGTTGATTTGAAACTCTTACAACTTAGTTGTGAAAATGTACTTTTATAGCCAAAAAGTGGCTGAGAGGTTGGGGGGGGGGGGGGGGTTGTAGCCTGGGAAAATAGGGGATACTGGGATTTGGCCTTGCAGCAGGTTTCCCTTCTCCAATTCAGAAAAGGGAACTAAATATTGATAACGAGCCCACATGGAGCGCTGGTGTTGCATTAAATGAATGCAGCTTGAGCAACAGGGCCTGTGTAGCAGTGTGCTGCAGACAAAGGGAGCTTGCTGTCATAGCAACACTCCCAGGCAATGCTTTACCTGCCAGCAGCATGTGTCTAATCGGTGCTGGTGGTGCTGGAAATGGCCTTACACCAGGCTAGGTAAGGTTTGGCAACGCAGCTTTTAAAAATGGCATTTTTTTTTGTGTAAACAGGAAGAGGTTTATTAACTGAAATGATGAGCTGATGCAGAGCAGTGTCACTGTGTGAGCGTGGTGTTGCTTCTGTTCATCTCTTCGTAAGAATACCGGCTGCAATGGAACGAGCTGAGCAGAAATGTCAGCACGGATTGCTGTCTGTGAGCGGGGTGGCTGACTTCAGGATGGAAGAGCTGGCTGATGGGAGGCACTGCCAGGCTTCTCCCAGGTGCTGGGGGTACAAAGGCAGGGGAGTGCTGTGGGCTGAGCCCGGCCAGCAGCAGAGCACCCACACCGCTGTGCTCTCACCTCCTTCCCTCCCTGTGGCTTGAATTGTTCAGCACTTGAAAAAAAATTAAGGAATAAAAAGATGTAATAGTTCAGGACCTGCACCTTTTGTTGCTGGCCTTTCCACTGAGGCTCAGAATCCCCAAGGGGAGATGGTGCTGGCGAGAAGCTGAACCTTCTGAAGCGACCAGACTTGATTTGTTTCTTCTGGGTCTGTTGCAATGGATTGCTTTGTACGGGGCATTTGAGTTTATTTATAACGCTGCTTTAAAGAAAAGTCTGGGAAAGACCTCTTGGCAATCACTGCAACTGTAAAGGCAACTGCTGGGAGTCCCACTGACATCCCTGCCGTGGAGTGAGGATGGATGGAGCTGTCTTCAGTTGACCTCGGGCTGGGTTATTCCTGAAAGCATCCACCAACTGAGACTTCTTGCAGTTACGTGAGTCCCAGCAGTACCAAGGAAGGAAGAAATGCTGAGGAGGAGGCAGCACTCGATGGGGTTTCCTTCTAGTGAAGGCTTCCCAGCTCCAACTGCGTGGTGTCACCTGGCATCTTGTGCTGGAGCACTGGGTGAGCCTGCACGTGTGTTCATGCACCACCCAGCTGCATGGAGCACTCTGATGTGGGACAGTCACCCCCTGGCTCTGGGCACAGCAGGCAGCACAGCCGAGCTCCAGGATGGGAGCAGAGTGGATCTGAAACTGCTCTTACATTAAAGAAATTGCCATGTGGATGCTGGCAGCACTGAGCTGTTCTTGTCAGAGCGCTGCATGTGAACTCTGAAATATGCAAGAAGATGGTTATGCTGATCAAACCATCAGGGAAGTTAAACTCAAGGAACTTAGATTATTTCCAGAGTGGTGTAAATGTTTGCTTCCCAGCCTGTAGTGTTCCTCCAGTCTACAGTGTGGCCTCCATGGGAGCTGACTCTGGCCTGTTCTTCCCAAGTTTGTTCTCCTGGCGTTTCTGTGCAGGGCCACCAGGGGTGGGTGTGCAGAAATGCATTGGTTTATACTGGGAGTGCTGCAGTGGAGCACGTGCAGAAGTATAAGAGTTCTTCAGAAGCTGTGAAGAAGCACAAGGCCCACTAGGGCCTGATGCAGGCAGCTCTGTTAGCCAGTGAGCACTGGGGTGGGTGGAGGTTTTGCTTGCTGGTAGGTGGCTCCTGTAAGCAGCTGCTGGCTGTGTGCTTGGCCAGAGGGAGGAGATCCATGGGTAGTAGTTGCAGTAACTTAAGCACTGGCACATTTTTTACAGTAAACTGGTGGATTTTTGCCTTGGAATGATGTCTTAATTTGCCAGCAGGATGGGCTCACAGTGCAATAGCTTCCCAGACCAGCTTGCCTCTTGCTTGAACTCAAATCCCTACAGCAACTGTTAAAAGGGCCATTGCTCGTTATGACTTTGCTAGGTGACATTGCCATGGGTGCTTCTTGCCTTTGCGGGACCTGGTCAGTGCTGTGCTGGTGACCAGCAGCAGCCCATGAAGCATGGCTTTGGAACCTGCCCTAATTTCACATATTCAGTACATCAAAGTCCCCGAGCTCGGCTTTGAAGAGCAGCACAGAGCAGTCAGACGAGAAATTCAGGATCTGAAGAAGGGGAAAAAAAAAAAAAAAAAACCACCCAATCTCCTGTCTGTAATTCAGTGTGTGACCTACTTTCCCGACCTGTTCCCTGTGCATCCAGCAGAGCTCCTGTTGCTGTGCAGGTCGTGTTACTGCAGGTGCCAGCAGACACAGGGTGGTTGGGGGGGGGGGGGGGGGTGGAATAGCATCCTGGCAGCCCTGCATGCTGCAGGCACGTTTCCATTGGAGTGCTTGGGAGGGAGCAAAGGCGGGGCTGGGCTTTATTCCTGTTGCTGGTAGGGGTCTTCTGCTGTGACAGTGCTGTGCAAAAAATAATTTGGAAATTAGAAGAAGGTGCTTTTATGTGCTGGGTTTACACGACCACGTTTGCTCGCGTTCGCAGTGAGCTTTGAGGTCCTGTGCGTAACTTGTTTGAAATTCTTACTGATTTCAAGTGGTGTATGTATGTAAGTACAGATGGTGCTAAGAAGTAATTAATTGTAATGTTTGCTTTTAGTCGCGGTGATGGCTTTTTCTCATCCTTCCTTCTTGGGTTAGCTTAGTTCTGGTCAATCAGGTAACTTGGGTCGCAGGGGATGCTGTAGTGAGCTGAAGTTGCATGCAGTGTTCTCAGACCCACTTGTTCTCAGGGAATGAAGGAGAGCAGTCCAGGTGTGTGACTAGATGGAATTACACTATGCCTGCAGCTAGCAAAAGGCCCAGAATAAATGAATGTGTGTCTGTCAGTTGTGTAGTATCAGTTTGCTGGGGCAGGGTGATTCTGGTAGGAGCCCTTTCAGAAGTTTTGGTTAAATAGCTCTTCTGTGGAGTTGAAAGGCGTGATGCTGCAGTATGAGAAACCAAAGGGGGGTGGGCACTTGGCTGCTCTGTTCTGCGAGTAGCAGTGTTGCCTTCAGTGTGCAAGTCCTCCTGCCAGAAGCAGAGGATGTGGTCGCAGACCTTGTACCTGTGACACTTGTTTCTCAGCCTCAGAATGCTCTGTCCTTTGGCTGCAGTGTATGTACTGAGGTGCTGCTGTACTATTGCCCTAGAAGTTACTGCTGCTGTTCTGAGGACTGTGGCTAGAAAACAGCAACCCTGTGATCTGACAATGCAAATTATCATATGTAATCCTAGTTCTGTACCTCTTAGGGTAGCTTCCTTCTAGGAGCTGCATTTTCTTTTCCTTCCCCCCCCCTTTTTTTTTTTTCCTGGGGGAGGGAAGGGGGAGAGTTCCATTCATTTCATTTCTCAGCGTCTCCAAGCTGCATCATCACATTTTCACTGGAGAATAGCATCTTTAACTCATCATTAAGTCATAAAGTGTCTTTTGCTTAAGGCTTCCTCTAGTCTCGGTAGCACGCAGTAAAATAATTGGTCTAATCTTAATGAATGGCATTAGAAACATACTAATGAATAGATGGCAGCTGTCTGCTGTTTCAGATCAAGCTTAACCTGGGAGAATGAAAATCTCTATCTGACACCAATAGCCAGAAATATATTTATTAGGAAACAGTGAATATCAGTGCCCAATGCTTTACAATGGCTTCAGACAATTCAGCAATGCTCCAGCTCCTGAGATTCCTCGTGTTTACCTGAACAGAGCTATTGGATAGTGCTATTCAGTTACCAAACTGGATCTTACTTATATTTAATTGATGCTGGTGAGGTTGACTGTCAGTATATTTTCACTTACGCTTCTGTACGCCTTAACATCGGTTGTTCTGCTGCTTTCAGGGCACCTGAAGAGAGCTCAGTAGAAATGCTGTCAGTTTACCTGTCCTCTTTTCTTTTCCAGCGGGGATCTGACGAGCTTTTCTCTACTTGTGTTACTAACGGACCCTTTATCATGAGCAGCAACACTTCTTCTGCAGGTAACGTATAGGAAAAGAAGAGCAATTGATAGGCATTGCAGGTACTGTCAGGAGGTCAGATTTTGGTGGGTTTTTAGATTTTTTTTAATTTAAAAATCTGTGTTTCTGGTACTTACTGGATCTTTTGTAAGATGGTGCTGAGGAATAAACTTCTGCCTGTGCCTTTAAGGTTAACAGACTGAAAAAACGTGTTTCAAGGCATCTGCTGAAATGATTTTACAGTAATAAAATGTGCAGATTTTGCTGTAAACTGGTGTACTTGAAGCACAGTTGTGTTTCATATAGGATGATTTTGGCCAGATATAGCCAAGTGCTGTTATTTATTGTGGGAATCTGACACCATCTAGAGGTTAGTGATCCCACCCAGGACTGGGTTTTGCCTTCTGTGCTTGTCAGTGCTTTGAATGATCTTACCTTGAGCTGCTGTTCTCTGAGTCCCTTGTGTTTTGCCCTGCCAGCCCATATCAACTGTCTGATAGTGCCACGTGTGTAATCCAGCAGATCTGAAACATTGGGTTGTATTTTTTGTTCTAATACCCCTTGATTTGATGATGTCCCTCTCAAACTGCTTAGTTGTTAGGAATGCTCAAGAGAAGAGAAATAAAGCAGCAGTCTCAAATCAATGGATTGGAATTAAACAGTGGAAATGTGAGTGTCTGGGGATCTGTGCATGCTGCAAAATGGCCACTGGAGAGTAGATTCCACTGCAGTGGCATTCAGCTCCATCGCTCACATTCACGTAGTCTGACAAGGAGTAGAGCTGTGTATTCAGACTCAGGTTAAATTAGACCCTAGGTTTTCTCTGTAATAGAAACAAGTGGATAGGGAGCACAAGATGCATGTCAGAAGCAGTGACTCTTGGCTTTTTTTTTTTCTTTTACAGCTAATGGAAACGACAGCAAGAAATTCAAAGGGGACAGCAGAAGTGCTGGGGTCCCATCCAGAGTAATCCACGTCCGTAAGCTCCCCAGTGACGTCACGGAGGCTGAGGTCATCTCTCTGGGCTTACCTTTTGGCAAGGTCACCAACCTTCTGATGTTGAAAGGAAAAAACCAGGTACTGTCTCCATGACTGCCAGCAGAGCTTGGCAAAGACTTGAGTCTGTCATCGGTAAACCAGCCCCGAGTTGACGGAGCAACTGTTACTCATTGGGATTGATAACTTCTGCATGCTGTGTTTTCCTTTTCCATGGCTGTCCCACGAGCTGTAGGAAATACTATTTTCAGACTGCTCAAGTAGCTGAGTCCATAATTATTGGTAGTCATTTATAATTAGCATCGTGCTTGTTCTTGTAAATTACAGGCTAGGTAAATGGTTTGGCCAGCAGTGCTGTGAGTTGGCCTTTTTCACTCCAGCCAGCTTGGTTGTTGAGTAACCACCAGTGTAACTTTGCATATTAAGGGCACCTTTACAGACAGGGAAAAAAAAAAAAGAGCTGGGTGAAGCTGAAGCACCCATGGATAATGCAGAAGGTGTGCGAGCTTCGTAACTAATGGCCATACAAATTAAGGAGCTAAAAAGCAAGCCGACTTGAATCATCGCTTCAAATTCGGTGTCTTTAATCTTAATGATGAAAATGTGCCTCTGATACATTGTGTAGTGTGATTGTACACGAGGGCTGCTCTGGAAGTAATGCCTCTTGGTTTCTTACGCTGAACTTTCCCATCAGTATTCTGCTATGGTTGGTTGCTGTGCTACACGTGGCAGCAGAGGGATGGTCTGACGTCGTGGCATCTGACATGCAGGGATATGGAATTCACTTCCTCCCATCATTAAGCACAGAGGTCACTCTGGAAGTAATGACTTGCTACAATTCCTTACATTTTGCTTCTAAAATAGGGAAGACTGCAAAGGTGTGAAACAATTAAGCAGGTTTACAGAAGTGTGGAAAGCTGCATATTGTAAAGTGTTGAGAGTCTGGATTATTGTTCTGTTCCAGTGTTCTAGCAGGCACTTCTGTCATTGCCAGTCCCCCAAATATATGTAGCATAAAGATCTTGGAATGAGGCCTTACATTAATGTCAGCCTGGCCTATGAAAGCAGCTGTGAAAATAAAATGCTGCTCATTTCAACTAGAAGCTCCCTCTGAATTCATCAGTTGCATGCTAACGTTAAGCATTCACATCTTAGTGCGAGCTGCTTTGATAGATAACGTGCTGAATTTATTCATTTGACTTTTCTGTGTAGGCTTTCATAGAAATGAATACAGAGGAGGCAGCCAACACCATGGTAAACTACTACACCACAGTCACTCCAGTCCTTCGAAGCCAGCCCATCTACATCCAGTTCTCCAACCACAAGGAGCTGAAGACAGACAACTCACCAAACCAAGCAGTTAGTCTTTTTTTCCTTAATATTGTCACACAGGTGGGAGGAACAGATGGCTTTCAGCTGGTGGTTTTGCTGCTGGTGTAGGCCTGCAAGGGTTTTGAGATGCACTATATCTATAGAAGTGTTAAAGAGGACACACTGGAGAATCTGATTGAATAGAAATGCTTCTCCTTTAGGTTCTGATAGACTCTTTCAGCATGGATGCTTCTGACCACCTCTCTCCCTTTGCTTGTAACTTTTTCCGTTGCTACTTTGATTTCTACTGCAAGCTTCTAGCTTATGGAAGGTCTGCTCTAATAGCTTCTGTCCAGAGCTTCAGCAGACTATTAAACGAGCTGCTAAAACTTCCTTAATGCTGGGGGGAACAATAAGTGAGATCATCAAGAATTGCACTCTAGCTTTCTTTAATTGGAAACCGTAGCAATGCCTCTCTAAAGACGTGATTAACTTCTAGTGCTGCAAAAGTGCTGCTAGTGTTCAGGAAGTTTATGTAAAATGAAGCTCTGATGGAGGCAAAACTTGGAACTGCTGGAGAGAGTGCTGCTGGTATGTGCTAGCTTTGAAACAGCACTTTACACAGCCCAAAGCATTAAGAACCACTGTGTTGAGTGCCTGTGTAAAAGAGGCTATGCATGGTATAGAAAGTTCCATTTTTGGCTCAACTACTCTTGGCAATCTTTCAGGACAGGAGCTCTGGAAAGAAGCTCAGGTTACGAGCACCTCCTTATCAGGGCTGGCTTCCTAGCACGTCCAGTCTGCCTCCTCATTTTTCAGCCTGACTTTCATCAGCATCAGAGCTTCTCGTGCTGTGCAGATGAAGTGCAACTGCTTGGTGCCTACAACAAAACCACAATTTCATCCACATGCTACATACAGAAAGGGGATTTGACCTGAACTTCCATGTCAGTTTCACTGCTGGATCCCCGTGGCAGTTGTGCATTAAACTTGTTATTTTTTGGTCAGCTTCTGTGGTGTTCTAGAGGTGATGCTGCATTCCAAAAGAGCCAAGTTTTACCGTTTTCCCGAGCAGTGGAATAATTCTGCAGCATTAGTGTGTGCTGAGCAAGGTTGTAGATAACAGTAGCATAAGTATTTAGCATTTTATTTAGTTTGTGTTTTGCATTGTTGTTATTGAGTCGACCTTGCATTTCCCACGTTTAAAATGTGCTGAAATAATTGCATTCTCAGCCCTAGGAACAGCAAATTGCAACTTGCTGTTCTGTAGTAGGTAGATGGGGAAACTCAAGAAAAGCTGAATGTGTATTTCTGCAAGCAGGAATGTCAGTCTAACGGGATGTTTGGTTCTGCAGCGTGCCCAAGCAGCTCTGCAAGCAGTGAATTCTGTTCAGTCAGGAAACCTAGCACTGCCAGCCCCTGCTGCAGCTGTGGATGCGGGAATGGCGATGGCTGGCCAGAGCCCTGTGCTGAGGATCATTGTGGAGAATCTCTTCTATCCTGTCACTCTAGATGTTCTGCATCAGGTAAAAAAAAAAAAAAATGTCCTCGCAGCTTGAAGACTGGCCGGGAGGAAGGGAAAGCAATGAATAGGGAATGATGCATTGTCAGTGTTACAGTTGTAACAGCACACTTCCTCATCTGTAAAGCAAGCTCTGCAAAGAGCAGCTCTGACCACAGCTGTCAGTTTTCTGCTTTCTGGAGACCCTGTTGCCTGCAGGAGGCCCTTCTTATTTTGTTTCCAATCTGGCCAGTCTTAGTTTCCAGAGATTTGCTGGCCTATTGTAGTGGGATTGCAACCTGGTGTGGCAGAAAGGGCAAATATTACTGTTTCAAGACTGGTCTTAATACTCTGGTTAATACACTGCTTCCGTGGTGGGAGGTAGCAGGAAACTACTGCACTATGTATGTCACTTAGGTAGTGACATACTACTTGGAAACTTATTCCTGCTCTCCACTGCAGTCACTCAACCTGATCTTTGTTTAAAATGCAAGCTTGACTGCTTTTAAAAATCCCTGAAATTCTGAATATTTGAGTTTGTGAAGGTCTGTATGTGTCCTCCCGTGTAAGAATGATGATAAAATGAGGGCTTTATTAGAGATGCACTGTGGTAATCCTGTTACTTCTCTAGGCAGATGCCATGAAGTAGGATAAGCAATGCTTGTGATATTGCTTAAAACCTTAATTTTCAAGTTGGGAAGCTAACAGGGTGGCAGGACGATTCTTGCTGTTTCTGATAATGGCTGTGAAATATGAACATGATGTTCACTTCCTGGCTGTGAGGTGACAAAGTGTGCAAATATTATCTTTTGCAGATCTTTTCCAAATTTGGTACAGTCTTGAAAATAATTACATTCACGAAGAACAACCAATTTCAGGCTCTGTTACAGTATGCTGACCCCATGAGTGCTCAGCATGCCAAACTGGTGAGTACTGTGCTTGAGGTGCTAAACACCTGAATTGTTTTAACTTTTCAGCTTGCTTTTGTTCTAGGACGAAGTGTGTATGTGGTTTTATGAAAGCATTACCCAAATCATAGAATGGCCTGGGTTGAAAAGGACCTCAGAGATCATCTAGTTTCAACCCCCCCCCTGTTGAGTGCAGGGTTGCCAGCCATTAGACCAGGCTGCCCAGAGCCACGTCCAGCCTTGACTGGCAGATTGCATGTGCAAATGGGAGGGAGCTTCACCACCAAAGCAGTGTGGTATAACAAGGATTATCAAAGGGGATGAATGGAAGTGATGCTAATTCTACACAAAGCAGGTTATCTGCTTGTCTTCAGATGCAGCCCTCCCTGGAGTGATGCAGTGCTTTCTCTCTTCAGAGATTTGTTGCCGTGATATTTCATATAAATTCGTGTGGTATTTAAGAAGTGATTTCTTTCCTTGCAGTCTTTGGATGGGCAGAATATCTACAATGCCTGTTGTACGCTGCGCATAGATTTCTCAAAGCTCACAAGTCTCAATGTCAAATACAATAATGACAAAAGCAGAGATTACACACGACCAGACCTACCTTCTGGGGATAACCAGCCCCCTCTCGATCAGACTATGGCAGCTGCTTTTGGTGAGAATGCTTAACGTGGGAGCAGGGCAGATGTAACAAGCTTCTGTTAGCTGGGGAAGAGAGGATGTAATCCTAGTGTGTTTGGTGGTGTAAAATTTTGGAGTATAGCATGAATGAGAAATTTTGGAATCACTGAGTGGAAAATACTAGCATGGGCATATGTTTGTGGGTGCGTGTTGCTGCTGTGAAAGCTGGTGGTGTGGGGATTTAGATTTTTAGCAGCTGTCTGTGCTTCTAGTGCCATCTGCTGTTCTGTTTGCAGTACAGACCGAGCAGTAATTTGGGGGTGTTGGAACCCATACTTCTGGAAACTGTACCTTGGTTAAACAGGGGTGGGAGCTGCTCACTTGTATTCTGGTCAACAGAATCTGGTTTAGCTTCCAACCCCTTCCGTAAGTAGAAGGACAGATGAAGGCAGTTAAGCCTAGAGTTTCCTTGCCCTTGAGTATCTGTGTATAATGTGTGTATCTTTCCCAGGTGCCCCAGGAATAATCCCTGCCTCTCCGTATGCAGGAGCTGGCTTTCCTCCCACCTTTGCAATTCCTCAGGCTGCAGGTACTGTACTTCGTAAGTTGGAATTTTATATAGGTTCTCTGGTTGTTGCTGAAGCATCTCGATGTTTTCAAGTTAAGTAGTGGTGGTTTGGGGGGAGTGGAGTCGGGAGCTAGTCCTCTAAGTCATGAATGCTGGCACTTGGGCATAGAGGGGAAAGGTTTCTTTAGCACATAACCTCAACCAAGTGTGTAGCTGTAGTTACTCTGGCTAGGCAATATCCCCATGGAAGGAGGAAAATCTGAGTGGCAGAATGGGAGCAACGCTAAAAACAGCATTTAAATGTTACTCTGTTGGGAGATGTATTGGTAAGTTAAGCTATTCTGCATTTAGCTTTCCCTAATGAGGGTGCTGAGTTTGGGAAGCCCACCTTTACCTCTGTAAAAGTGAACAAAAGCCAGGAATCCTTGCTTTCTCATAGGAACTTTTAAGTAAAGCTGGTATTCAAGTATGAGCTGAATTGACGCTGTTACAGTTGCTCTGAAGTTCACAACTCATGTTGCTGATAACAAAATATTTGTGCTTACACGCCTAGCCAAATATGAGATAAAAACATCAGCTTTAGGTGCTAACATACTTGGTAGAGTGTCAGATTGAACAGTTTCTAGTTTGTTTTTCATGGCCTACCAAGCTACATTGACTTCCCAGTAACTTGGTGGGATTTCCTTGCTTGCCAGGCAGCAGTCACAAACCAAACTGTTCCACTGCTGATATTTTGTTAGTATGTTGCCCTCATGGGGAACCAAACCATGCCACTTGAAGTAATGCCATTTAATTCCTTACTAGTTGTGGTTTCTAGAACTTCTTCCCTCCAAAGGGAAGCACTTTAATGTGGTGAGGTGCCAGGTGTTCTGTGAGCAGCCTAGGAGTGAAACCTTAATGTTCCTGCATTCAATAAGAGATTAGCCCATGGTAGCATGATAGCTGATAACTTTGATATGCATGGTTAAAGAACAAAGCATTTTTTTGGCATGCACTGGTTGGAAAGACCCTTACAATTACACTGTTTGTGATACCTGTCCTGCACCAACAGAGCTGAGGCTTTGTGCTGATTCCGCTTCTTGTGAAACGTGCAAAATATTGTAGTCAACAAGATCGTGCTGAGGCATCTGTAGAGCACCAGGCACTGCAAAGAGCAATTGCTATTAGAAATCATACCATTTCCTGCAGCACCAGAACTGGAGGCTTCTGTTGCTGTTAGAGTATAGTCACTGTGTTCGGAATGGTTACTTGCATGTTGCAGAAGGTGTGCTGTTCTCCCTTCTGGTGCAGCAGATACACTAGAGTACGTGCTGTTAACTTCTTTACTGGTTAATATTCTTTAATTTCCAGGCTTGACAGTTCAAAATGTTCATGGAGCACTAGCTCCTTTGGCTATCCCAGCAGCAGCTGCAGCGGCTGCAGCAGGACGGATTGCCATTCCCGGCCTCGCTGGGGCAGGGAACTCTGTTCTGCTGGTTAGCAATCTGAATCCTGAGGTTAGTGGAGTCCTAATTTTACTTTATTTTTCTCCTTCCTGTCACCTCTACTTTCACTTTCTGAATGCAGATGATGCTGAAAATCATTCAAAGTGAAATCCTACTGTGTCCTAAAGGAAACGGCAGAGCTAGAAAAGCAGACGTGCTCTGCCAGCTCTCAGCCTCAAAGCAGACAGTACTCTAGTTGCTTGAAGGGAAATCAGAAAGTCCATCTCTCAAATTAAAACCTTGCTCTTCTTTAGTTGAAAGCCGAGGATGCTGCCTGCCTGCTCTTGTCCCACAAAGACTACAATACCTGTCCCCTCCCTCCCTTTCATTTGGAATCTCTCTGCCATTCCCATGTAGTATTGTCACTGGGTCAGAAGAGTCACGTCCATTCTTTCTTTCCCTTAGCATGTTCTAGATTTTTTTTTAATACATTAATTCAGAACTACAGAGTTCATTCTGACCTTTTGCTCTGTATAGTGTCTGGACCCCCCTGCCAGCTTGACTTTGTACTTGTGCAGTTATTTCCTCTGCCATGTGCTTGCACATTTATTTCCTTTCCAAGATTTCGGGAAGGTTTTCCTTTAGCTGAACCCCCTTAACAGCTCACAGTTTACATTTTCAATTCTGTTCAACTTAGTGAGTTGAAAAGCTCGGGTTTCCTCAATAACAAAGCGGGAAATTGTGAACAAAAAAAATCTTTATTAATAGAAGACTGCATCGTAAGAATTTGATGCCTTGAATTTTTTTCTTCAGTCAGCTTTTGGCTCTTTGTTGGATTGAAAGTGTAGAACCCTCCCGTTGTGTGTGATAGCGTGTGATCAGTCTGCTGAGCACACTGTAACTGGTGGGACTGCACACACACAACTTAATACTACTTTGCAAAGCTATCGAACTTAACAGTGATGGCAGAGTAACCACAAAACCTCTTTTGCATCAAAGGAGAAGCCTGGATGTGATGAGTAACCAAAAAAAAAAAACAAAAACCATGTAGCTTTTGGTGAGAGGCACCAATTGGGTCAGCATTTCAGGCTGCTCTTCACCTGTCAATACTGTTTTCTCCAGGGCATGAAATAACATCAGGGACTGTGCAGGCAGCCCTGGTTTGGATGAGCTCTTCTTTCTGACCAGGAATTCCTGTGCTATTCCAGGAGCTGTCATCTCTGGATCAGTCCTGGTGTCTCGCTCTCTCAAACACTTAAAAGTTAAGAGCTGGCCTTGCTGTTCTCAACCAGTGTAACGCTGCCTAGCTTGTTTGGGGGGTGATTTTGTGTTATGTGGATGGCAGTGAGAAGGCTGTGCTTTTTACCCCCCTGTTTAACTTGCCTATGTGTGCTGCTCTTCAAGAGTGGCACCTGAGGGGTGCGTGCCTTGTTGGAGTAGGAGCAGTCGGGTTATTTCATGCCTTGTGTTTTTTGATGAGCTCTTCACTATCCATCCAGCTTATCTTTGGGCTAGAGAGACTTTGATACTTGTACTGAAGCTGTGAACTAACAGACCTGAAACCTGAAACTTTTTCCATTGCCTGTATAATCAGTGTTGTAGAGACTTACCTGTGCCACAAACAGTTGGTTAAGAGACAGTATTTCTCTAGAGTGACTGCTCTGCAATAACGTGGGAGGCTTTTTTTCCTGGATCAGAACCACGGAAATTGAAATGACTCCATCTTTTTTTTCCTTTCCACGACAAGCAGAAGTCTCGTGGCTTCAGCTTGCATTGACTTTTGCTTGGAGTGCAGGCTCCTATCTGCATGCACACTGGAGCTGTTGGTGGGAGCAGAGATGCTTCCCCTTCCTGGATCAGTAGCAGCAGTGCTGGGTTCCTGCACGGCAAAACCAACCCCCTGAGCCAGAGCAAGGAACCAGCCTTGGTTGTAAATGTGCTCCCAAGCTCCTTTTATAGCAAGCACTCCCACCAGGCCTTTGGGATGCTTTTTTGGCAGCAGTACAGCTGCTCATCCAGATGATGTTGGTTAGCATCTGAATTGGCTTTTCCTTTTATTTTTCCCCCCTCAATTAAAAAAATGCAATCCCAGATTGCTTCCCTTTGTGGCTGCTCCTGAAGGAGCACTTGCAGCTGCCTGATTTGATCTGGGAAGTTTTTGCTCAGAACCAGGATTTTAGTAGAACCTTAGGGGGTACCACAGCAATTGAACTCAGCATGAAAGCTTATCGAGTCATTCTGCTGCGATACTGTCTCTTACTTCTTTGTATATCTGAAGTAAAAATGCCTTTTCTTTATCATTGTGTTCCACTAGGTAAAACCTATTAACTGTTTCTATAAACGAGTTATTGTATGTAGAATTCTATAAATCTGACTGATGGAACACTACATATTTCCTTATGTATTTACTGACCTGTGTTTTTTGCTACTTTTTTTCTTTTCTCCCCCCATCCCTGAATATTTTTTTTTTCTTCCCCTGATCCGGAATTTCTTTGCCAACTGACTGCACGGTACTTCTGCTTCCTGTTGTTGCTTGAAACAAAAACAAAAAAACAAAAAAAAAAACAAAACAAAAAATATATATATATAAAATTCCCCTTCCAAAAAAAAAAAAAAACCAAAACCCTGCTCTTCGGAAACCAACCTGCCCTTCAATATTAACCATCTTGAAAACTTCATCATCCATCAACCAATTTCGCCATTTCCTGCGGGGACTCTGCCCTTCCTCGTTGTGGACGATTTGTGCAACCTCGCTCTCCCCTTCGATTCCTTACCTCTTCCCTGTCCCTCCGCTGCCTTGCTCTGCTGTTCTCTAAAGAGAGTTACACCCCAATGCCTCTTTATTCTTTTCGGTATGTTATTATTCACACTTTTTTATTACCTTGTTTTTTTTTTTTATTTCGTTGATTTGAGATTACTTTTTTTTTTTGATACTTCAGAAATGTACAGTTTGCAGTTTGCCGTTTTTTTTTTCTTAAATTTTTTTTTTTGAATGCTTAATTTCATGTTGTTTACCTAGTTTGCTATTTAATTGGGTTTGCCTTTTTATTTTACGTTCGGTTATGCATGATTTATTGCTTTGCATGTCTTTGATAAGAGTTTTAAATTGTGATAGCATGCTAAATTGTCCAGTCTTCTGGCAGTTAGATTTTGGCTTTTTTTTTTTTGCTGAAACCCAGTATCTTTTCTTTAATGTATTGTTCCATTATTATTCTGCTATATAAGAATGTTCCTTAAGTGGAGCAGAATAAGTAAAAACGTGGTTGGAATGAGATCAGTTCTGATTGTGAATGTTTTTTGCTCTTGGATTGGTTAGCTAAAATTAAGTTGCACGAGGCTCCCTTTCTCCCCCTGCCTAAAACTTGTTCTTGTTTCCTCACTTTCTGAAGGAGTCTATGGTGATGTGCAGAGGGTGAAGATTTTATTTAATAAGAAAGAGAATGCCCTGGTTCAGATGGCTGACGGAAACCAGGCTCAGCTTGGTAAGCAAGCTTCAAAATGTATCAGGTGCTAGCATTAAGAGGCATGGGTGGTCAGAGCTTTCTGCTCTTGAAAATGGAAAAACAAAACACTCCCTGTGTGCTTAATTGCTTGTCTGCATCTGTAGCATTGATTTGGTGCAGCTCTGAAGAAGGAGGCATGGTTGATTTGTGCTGGATAAGCTAGGGGTAAAATAATGGAATAAACAATATGATGAGGTGGAATGATGACGCCTGTCACTGTGTTCCTGCAAGAGGTCGTGTCTGCATAGGGAAGGAGTCAATGAAGTTCTAGCTTTATCTAAGTGTCTGAACAGAACTGAAATAGCACTGTAGTCAGCGCTGTCTTGAACTGTTGCAGCCATGAGCCATTTGAATGGCCAGAAGCTCCATGGGAAGCCGATCCGTATAACGTTGTCCAAGCATCAGACAGTGCAGCTTCCCCGGGAGGGACAGGAGGACCAAGGTCTGACCAAGGACTATGGCAATTCCCCTTTGCATCGTTTCAAGAAACCAGGCTCCAAAAACTTCCAGAACATCTTTCCTCCTTCTGCCACTCTTCATCTGTCCAATATTCCGTGAGTATCTGCGTGGGGAACCTCCTGTGATGCTCAGTGTGGGAGTGAAATGGGACTTAAATTGCTGACAGGAGACGAGCTTGCTCACCCTCCTGTCGTTCCTCTGGGTCTTTCCAGTCCAATGAGCTGTGCTGTGGTAGAAAAACTCAGGAAAGGGTTTGAGGGGAGCTGTTTTAGTGCTGTAGTCTGACATGTATTTGACTGAAAGAAACTATTTATTTCAGACCTTCGATAGCTGAGGAAGACCTCAAGATGTTGTTCTCAAGCAACGGTGGGATGGTCAAAGGCTTCAAATTCTTCCAGTAAGTGTTGTTTTCCCTCTTCAATCCTGTCCTTACATCAGGCTGAGAAGGGTAGAAGTGCCTGGCTCTCACCAAAATCCAAGGTTTAAGAGGGAAGTGAGCAGAGCTGTCACGTATGTAGCGATCCAACTCATCTGGGATAAGGAATTCAGGAGCAGCCCTGGATGGAGTGCATGGTGAATACGAGTTGATGAAACTTCAAGGTGGTTGGGTGAGATTTGGGGGTAGGCATGTTTATCTTCTAGGCATGCTGTCCCACATAAAAAGGCAGCATATTGCAGTTATCCAGGCAGCTAATTTTCTGCTTGACCTTGAGCGCTGGGTGATAAAGCTTGCACTGACCTAAGCAGATGCTGTGTGCAGTGGCACTGAGCGTGACTTAAAATCTCTGTCTTCTCAGGAAGGACCGTAAAATGGCTCTGATCCAGATGGGCTCAGTGGAAGAAGCCATTCAATCACTCATTGACCTCCATAATCATGACCTGGGTGAGAGTCACCACCTGCGTGTGTCCTTCTCAAAGTCCACCATCTAAAGCTTTGGAAGGCATGAGACAGAATGGACTTGACTTAACCTCTTGAGTTCAGCCTTGACCTTAAAGGGCTGAACACGAGGGTTTCAACTTCCATCATTCCAGAAAAAAAAAAAAAAAAAGCCACTTTAAAAATGCAGCTGAAGTGACCTTAAAAGACCAGAGATTTTATTTTTTTAAAGAGAAATCAGTTTACCGGTTTTTAAAAAAAGAAAAGAGAAAAAATTAAAAGTCTAATTCATATTGCTAACCTTGCGGTGATGGGTAACAATCTTGACTGTTCAAATAATTAATAATAATAATAATAAAAAAAAAATCACAAGTTGAAGTTTACACTTTGGAACCTGCTCTGGGAAATTCCCCTCCCCTCCTGTTCCTTCTCCCCTGAGAAGCAGATCCCAACAAGTTTATCAGGTTTCACATTGATGCCTTTTTTTTTCTTTACCCATCCATGCCTTGAAAGACCTAAAACCACTGTGTACATTCACTTCTGCGCCTTTGAGTCAGGATTTTGCAAAATGCACGGGGTGTATAGGAGCTCCCAACCCAACTAGCACAAAACCAGGTTGCATCGATCCTACCTAAACTGTGCATCTGCTATCCTGTGCCTTAAACCTTTTTTTTTTCCTTCTTTTTGGGGAAACATCTGAATTGGATGGGAGAGTTGAGGGGGGGGGATGGAGGAGTTCTGGCTCACTAGATGTACTTCTTGTAGTGAAGGACTAATCAAGCTGGCAGAGTGGATAAAGAAAAGATTGGGCTTTGACTCTTCAGGCAGGCGTACCCCGCTGCCGTGACTTGTCTCAATTGCGTAGTATCACGTGTCTTCGTGCCACTTTTCCCAATCTGCTTGTGGTTTTATCTCCATCTGCAAGCCTCCGAGTGGGAGTTCAGCTCCCTCATGTAACGTTCAGACCGAGCAGCAGGGTCTGGGTGGGGAAGCTTTCCCAAGACCAAACCACATTCCATTGTCCGTAGCGAATCGACAGGCTCTGCCCTTCACCAGAAGAGCATTGACCAAGACACAAAATTAACCACTGCTGGACATGTGTGCAGACAAATCATTCAGAATTTGTCCAAATCATAAGTGTGTATATATATAATCTCTCAATACTTGGCTAGGATTTGAAGATCTATTGGATATCCCACATCTAGGAAGGTGCTGATGCGAGTCACCTTCGTGCCCCTGATTTGAAATTAACGAGACCAGTGTAGCTCTGCCATCATTCTTATAGCGTGTCTTCAGCATTTGAGCTTTTTTTTTTTGTTTTAATTCTTGTATTATACTTCTTTGATGCAGTCGCTGTCATCTGTGCCTAGCAATATTTCCAGTTGACCAAATATTCTAATCTCTTTATATGCAAAAGAAATAGTTTAAGTACCTTTTTTTTTTGTAATAGAATGGTAAGATGGTATAAACGTAATCTAAATTTACTCCTTTGTGATATTACCCTTGTATGCTGTACTTGCTTTGTTTTTGTTTTATAATTTGAAACTGTAGGGCAGTGATTTAGTTGTCAGGCTGAGGTCATGGCTGAGGATGAGTACGTAACGGCGTTGACGAAACACGGTGAGCAGACTTTTAAAGCAATGAGTTGGAGATAACGAGCTTGTGAACGTCAGTACAAGGACCAGGCTCAAGTTTTGCCACCTTTTTTTTAACCTATAAGCCCAGATATTTTTAAGTTATAGGAAGGGAATTGATGCGAAGTAGAATGCAGCAGGTCGTTTTCTCCCAGTGATGAAACCAACTTTACGTTTCCTGGCTTTACAACTCTTTCCCGGGCCGTTCTGCCTTCTATTTTGTGTAATCCAACGTTGCCTTACATTTTTCCCTCTAACCTGCAACCTGTTTGGATGCAAAATAACAAGAATCTTGTACTTGATTTCAGGGTTGTTTGTTTGTTTTTTCTGCAAATTGTGGACCAAAGTTTTGTTTCCTAATGGTCTTAGTGTTGCAAGTTGCAGTTTCCTTGCTCGCTGTGGGAGCTCTGACTTGCCTGGCACTGAGTGCTTGGAAAACAAAAAAAAAAAAAAAAAAAGTCTTAACTTTTTTTTTCTTCGTTCCTCCCTGAGCTCTCGAGGACGTGAATTATGCTGGAGAAGTGTGTGAAGTCTGAGTGAGGGTTCAGCTTGGGTTGCTGGCGTGAGATCTGCCGTGCTTGCCTGCCTGTTTGTGGCGGAGAGGGGCGTGCAGCCATCCATAGCTGCCGGCCTCGTTACCTCCATCTGAGCAAACCTTGTGCATTGGATGGCAGCCTGCCCCTCCGAGCTCGGTGTTTCCTTGCCAGCATCTTCCC
>NC_034435.1:2798846-2801488 GCF_002078875.1 Numida meleagris
ACGAAGCAGCAGTGGGGGCTGCATCCCCCCCCAACCCGCGCAGCGCTGAGCACCCACCGCTCCCACCTGAAGCGCACGCAGCCACGTGCGGCCGCACGCCATTCCCCACGGCCCCCCCGCACCGAAGCCCTTTAACACCGACTGCTCCCCCACCCCGCAGACCGACGCCGCCGCCATCCCGATAAACGACCCCTCCCCAAACATCAGCACCTCTTTTAGAGAGAAAAACGAAGTCCGAAGTGCCCGGCCCCGCACTGGGGTGGGGGTGGGGGGGGCGGGGGGGTTGGGGGAGGAGGGGCTCAGTCCTTAAACCTGCGCCCTGCCGGCATTTTCCTATAGAAGCTGTCAGCGTCGCAGTCCGTCAGCACGTCGCGCTCGGCCGCCTTCCTGCGCAGCGTGGCCTCGCGGCTGGCGGCACCCAGCAGCCCCTCGCCCCCGTCCCCCCGCTCCGCTCCCCCCGGCGCCCCATGGATGGCGGCCAGGCTCCCGTAGCGCGGCTCGTCCTGCTCCACGTCGCTCAGCGAGGAGCCGGGGGACACGCCGGCGCTCTTGGCCGGGTGGAAAGCTCGGAACTCCTTGCCCACCTCGCCCAGCTCGTAGCCATCCTCGGAGCCCTTCGGGGCCGCCTTCCACTCCCAGGGCCCGTTGCCGGCGGAGAGGTGCACGACGGGGTGGTGCGGGGCGTGCGCGTCGATGGTGACGATGCTGGAGCTGTCGCGCTCCGAGGGCGAGCGGTACTGAGAGGAGTCGGAGCTGGTGGAGGACGAGGAGGTTTCCGAGTGCTTGGGGGTGGCGGGGGCCGCGCTCTGCGGCTTGGACATGGCGATCACCTGCATCAGGCGGGGGGGGTTGGCGGCGCGCGGGGCGCTTTTCTCAGCCACCATCACCCACTTGGCCCGCACGGCCCCGCCGCCGCCCGCCGCGCTCTCCTCGGGGATGTGCACCAGCGGCGCGGCGCCGGGACGGGGCGGGAGGAGCACGCGTGGGCCCAGCGCCGCGCGCTCGGGGCGCGCCTGCACCGTGGGGTACAGAGCGGGGGGCACCTCCTCCTCCGCCTCCTCCGCCCCGTGGCCCTCCATCGCCTTCTGCTTCCACTCGGAGATGAGCTGCTTGGAGCGCGAGGCGTCCAGCGGCACGTGGATGGTCATGTGCCGGCGCGCGGCGTCCTCCATGGAGGGCGTGCTGACGCGCGGCAGCGTGTTGCTGAAGGTCACCATGTTCTCCTTGGCCATGGGGCTGCGCGGTGCCAGCAGGTCCACGTCCACGCTGGCGCGTTTCAGGCTGCCCAGCGAGTTCTTGTCGCGAGGCACCGGGCGCGCGGCCGCCTCCTCCTCTTCCAGGCGCGGGGTCAGCTCGTCGGTGCTCACCGACTTGTTCTGCTGGTACACCGCGTCGTGGCCGCGCTGCGTCAGCGCCCGGAGCGCGTCCTTGGCCGGAGCCGGCGCCGGGGTCCTCTCGGCGGGGGCACGGAAGTTGCCCACTGCGTGGTACGCCTAGGGGGTTGGAAACGCGCTCAGTGGAGCCGCTGTGCGGCACGCGGCCCCCGGCCCGTGGCACCCACCAGGTACGCGGCGATGCCGGCGCCGATGAGGAAGCCCACGTAGACGTCGGTGGGATGGCTGCGGTACTGCGTGATCTGCGTCAGCCCGCAGATGCCGGCGGCGATGGCGAAGGCGAAGACCAGGATGGGCTTCAGGAGCTTGGTGCTGTCCGAGATGGTGGAGTTGAAGTACATCTGGACGGGGCGGGAGGAGAACGTCAGCCGTGGGACTCACCCACCGCCGCGGACCCGCGCGGCGTGCCGCACTCACCGACACGTAGACGGCAGCGAAGGCGGACAGCGTGGCGTGCTGGGACGGGAACGTCTTCCTGCAGAGAGCACAGGGCCGAGCTGCGGCGCGCTGCGGGGCGCGGGAGCGCGCTGCCCCGTGGCACGTACCTGGCGGACAGGATGGCGTGCTTGTCGGTGCCGGCGCAGATGTCCTGAGTGATGTAGGGGTTGGCGTCGCAGGGCGTGCCCAGCAGCGTGTAGTTGGGCTTGCAGACGGTCAGGAAGAAGGGCGCGTGGTAACCGGTGGCCAACTGGATGACGTCGGTCACCAGCGCCGTGGCGCAGAGCCCAAAGACGTGGACCCCTGCGGGGGGGCACAGAGGGGTCGGTTTCCACCTGCAGGGTTGGGTGCGCCCACCCCGATCCCGGACCCCTGGGCGAGGCGGTGGCACAACGTACCCACAAACCTTACGGTGCGGCGTAGGAAGGAGTTGAAGTTGCAGCCGCCGGCGTTGATGCTGCCCTCGGCGCCGGCGCGGCCCTTCAGCCGGGACTGCAGGCAGTACACCACCCCCTCCCCGAGCATGATCTGTGTGTGGGGGGGGGGGGAACCGTGCTCAGTGCGACCCCAAAGGCAGCAGGACCCGGCCCCATAGCGGCGTGGGACGCACCGAGGCGGCGGGGGCGGCGAAGGCGAGGCTGAGCAGCATGAGCAGCGGGATGAGCTCCTCACTGCTCTCCACGTAGGGCATGGAGAGCGCGCGGTCGTGGCACTGGAAGCCCACCTTGGCTGGCTTGAAGAGGTCGGTGAGCTCCAGGAAGTACAGCGTCACGATGGAGGAGGCCACGATGGGCAGCTGGGGGGGGTTGG
>NC_034435.1:2802893-2838468 GCF_002078875.1 Numida meleagris
CCCCCGTGGGGTCGGACGCAGAGCAGCAAACCCGCCCCGCCCCGGGTGCTCCGCGCCGGGAGGAACCGCGAGGCTCAGCCCGAGGTCACGGCTCCCGCATTCAAGAACTCCCCAAATTCCAGAACTCCCCAAATTCCAGAACTCCCCAAATTCCGGAGCTCCCCAAATTCCGGAGCTCCCCGTATTCAGGGCCGGGCCATCGGGGAGCAGCGCTGTGCCCCTGCCCCTGCGCGATGCCCTCGTTCCATTTTCGGCCCTTAAGTGGGCAAAAATCTCCTGGCGTATTTAACGTTAAATCCCGACTCGCTGCGCTTTAAGCCGCTCTGCCCGGGCCCGGAGCTCAGAAATCCCGATGTCAGCTCCGTTCCGACCCCCACCCGGCGCGGCCCCCTCCCCGCGTGGACGGGGACAGACAGACAGCGCCAGGAGCGCTGGGTTGGGCGCAGCTGCAGCTCGGGATAACTGCACGGCAGCCTGAAATAAACCCCAGAGATGTGATGCTGATAAAAAGAAACTGCGGCTCCAGCCGAGGTTCCCTCCTCGATGCTTGGGGAGGGGGGGGGAACACGTGCGCTCCTTTCCCTGCGGCGCTGGGAAGGGCTCCGGGCCGCGGGGCCGCGGCTCCGCTTCGTGGCACGGGAGAGAAGGGCAGAGGGGCTGTCACCCCCCGGGGACCCCGGCCCCTTCGTCCCCGCAGCCGGCGACCCCTGAGCGCTGCAGAAATCCCCTCGTGCCGCTGCCAGCGCCGGCAGCTGGGGCCGGCTGCTTCCTCCCGAACTTGTTTGTCCGGGAACTCTTGACCCGTTTTATAACGGAGCGTTTAAGCGCCTTTGGCATCGCCTCGCTTGCGGAAATCCCCTCCTTTTTCCCTTCCTGCCCTCCCCGTGGCCCCAAACTGGATATAAAACCGATCTCCATCCCAGCCCCGCAGCAGCCGCCCACTGCAGCCATGGGGCCGAGTGCTGCTGCCGGCCCCGTCCTCTCCCTGCTGCTGCTGCTGGGGGCCGCGGTGCATGGTGAGCGTGGCACGGGATGGGGATGGGGACAGAGCAGAGCGTGGGGGGTCTCGGGGGGTTCGGTCGGTGGGGAGTGACCCCGTCCAGGGGTCACAGTGACGTGGAGCAGCATCACCCCGTGCTTTGCTGCGAGGGAAACTGAGGCAGGATCCCCGCACTTAGAGCAGGGAGATCAGGGTGTGGGGAGCGCGTCCCCAGCGCACGAGGGGTCCCGCACTCCGGTGCACCCCCCTCCACTAACGCTGCCTCTCCCTGCCCTGCACCAGCGCAGCCCCGGGGTCGGATCCTGGGGGGCTCGGAGGCGCGGCCCCACCTGCGGCCCTACATGGCCTCGCTGCAGCTGGACGGGCAGCACGTCTGCGGGGGGTTCCTCATCGCCCAGCAGTGGGTGCTGAGCGCCGCGCACTGCACCGAGCAGATGTGAGTGATGTGAGGGGGCTGGGGGGGTGGGGGGGGGGCTGACACCCGGGCTCTGCAGACCCCCCCCACCTCTGTGACATCCCCCCCTCCTCCCAGGGGCGGTGAGCACTTCCAGGTGCTGCTGGGAGCGCACTCGCTGACGGAGCCGGAGCCCCACAAGCGGCTGTACCGCGTGCGGGCACAAATCGCCCACCCCGGCAGCAACATCCACAACAACCGGGACGACCTCCTGCTGCTCCAGGTGGGCTCCCCCCCCCAGAACCCCCCCCACCACCTGCAGTGCCCAAACCACCTGCACTCTCTGCTTGGGCCCCTTTGCATCCCATGGAGCACCCTGTTCCGAACACCTCCACCCATCGCCACGATGCCGACCTCCAGCTGCATCCTTGGGATTGGGGGTGGGGAGGGGGGGGCTGCAGGACGGGGCCCAGCTGGGTGCCTCGTCCCCCTGAGCCCCCCTCCCTTTTGCTCGGTGGCAGCTGGAGGAGAAAGCGGAGCTGAACGAGCACGTGCAGGTGCTGCCGTTCCAGCGCGAGGACCGGGACGTGGCGGCCGACACGCTGTGCGACGCCGCGGGATGGGGCATGGTGACGCACAGCGGGAGGAAACCGGACCGGCTGCAGCAGGTGCAGCGCCCGGTGATCAGCAGGGAGCTCTGCAACCACCGCACCCGCCACGACCGCACCATCACCGAGAAGATGATGTGCACCGACTCCCGCAAGAAGGACACCTGCAAGGTCGGAGCCACGGGGGATTCGGGTTGGGGGAGGTGACCCCGTCCGGGGCTTGGGAGGATGTTGGGGATGTGGGGTGGGATGGGGCTGCGTGCCCGGGGTGTTGGGGTCAATGCGTCCCTATGGGGCCGGGGTTTGGGATCGCTGCTTCCCGCAGGCCTGGCTGAGGAGAGGGGTGAGGGCTGGCGGGGTTTGGGGGGGGGGACGGCTGTGACCCTGATCCAAAGCAAAGCTGCACCCTGAGAGCTGCGTGGCACCGAGCTTTGTTCCCCGCAGGGTGACTCCGGGGGCCCGTTGGTTTGCAACGGCGTGGCCGAGGGGGTGGTGACGGCCGGCTCCCGCGTCTGCGGCAACTACAAGAAGCCGGCCATCTACACCCGCATCGCGCCCTACGCCGCCTGGATCGACGGCGTCATGGCCTCCAGGGATGGGGACACGGATGAGGACGTGGCCGCACGCTGAGCCCCCACCCCCGGGCACAGAGGGGACGGGGACCCTGACATCCTGCTCCTGGAGTGGGTGCTGAGTGATGCCCAGGGATGGGGGGGCACCGCTGCAGGCTTTGCTGCACACATCTGTACTGCAACCACCGCAATAAAGCAATGCCAATTGCTGCAGGCAGAGCTGCAGGGGCTGAGCGGGGTGGGGGGCGATGTGGGGGATGCTGAGCTCTGGGGGTGGCACAGCCAGGACAGCCCCGTATCCCCATCATCCCCATCCACACCTTGGGGTCCCATCCCTCCATGCACAGCTGTGTGCAGAGACCCAGCAACCCCTGGGGGACCCCCACACCCCCCCTTAAGCCCCCCAAGAGGGGAGCACTGCACCACGCAGTATGGCAGGGTTGGATGCTGCCCAGCAGAGCAGGGACTGCTTCCTCCTCCTTGTGCCACAGGCATTAAATAACCCCAAACCCCTCCCCGAGAGAAAGGAGATGGGCA
Source organism: Numida meleagris (assembly GCF_002078875.1). NCBI lineage: Eukaryota > Metazoa > Chordata > Aves > Galliformes > Numididae > Numida > Numida meleagris. The sequence goes on from NC_034435.1 coordinate 2,806,005, forward strand.
AGGACGCGCAGTTGATGAGTTTTACTTACAGGGGAAAACCCGCCCTGACAAGGAGTTGTGGTTTTCTAATTAACCATCTGACTGTCCTTAATTACCGGAAGAATAGGAAGGCGCAGACCAGCTCCACAGAAAAACATCAGAGCTGAGAGCCGAGCCCTTCACCATCCGCTCAACTTTCTCACTAATAAATGAAAACCCATTCCCAGAGGGATGTGAATATGAAGGAAGTGGCACGTTCCTTCCCTTCAGTGCTCTCTGAGGGCACCCAGGGGCATCGGGCTGAGCAGGAATTGGGCCAAGCCCCAGCTCAGCTCCAACCACCCTCACTGAGCTGCCAGAAGCACTCAGATTTCAGGCTGAGCTGGGTGCTAGGAAAGCTCTTCCTCCACCACCTCGAAGCAGCCGGCTTCGTCTGAAGCTGCAGACTTACCCCAATCTTCATTAACCCAGGTTTTGGCCTCTTGTGTCCATAAGAACGGGAGGGAAGGTTGAAAACCATTTGATTTTGCAAGGGATTGCAGCTCCTTTCCTAAGAGCGATGCAGTTAACACCACTTCCCTGCTCCTCTGGTGTTGAAGCACCGGGGCCCAACCACAGTCACGTGAACGAGTGCTGAAGTTCTGAAAACAAACCCAACATTCTGTACGAAATGAAGGGGAACTTTTATTTACAAAAGAGCTGCAGGGATGGGTTCGCTCCGGGCAGCAAGCCTCGTGCTCCTGCTCCTCCAGAATCGCTCCATTCATCAGAACACGGATGTGGATGACGATGGAGTCTCCCAGCAGAGGAGCCAAGATCACTCCCAGCACGGAGATGCACAGGGAAACAGGATGCAGCCCATGCCACGCTTCCCAAGCAGCCCACAGCAAAGGAGAAACACAAGGAACTTCTAAGTGTTCCTTCTGCTGTCCTCAGTTTCTCTCTGTGCCCTCAAACCCCCCTGTTCCCACTCAGCCTGTGCCATGGCTGCTCTGCGTGGTCAGCCCAGAGACACACGAGGGCAGCAGGTTTCCCTCCTCCCTGGCCCTTGGCTTCCAGCTGACGTTGCCTTTGGTGGCAGCGGGGAAGCTTGAAGGGCTCCCTTTGGGCTCTACCCAGTAAAAAGCTCCTTTCCTTCCTCCCCTCTTTTCTTTTTAGGGCACAAAGGGGTAAAGCTGAAAAACCAATGCAAGGAAAAAACAAAGCGCTTCTCGCCAAGCGCTCGGCACTGCCTCCCAAGGGCTGCGGCTCCTCGCTCCCAAAGCACTCTGAGCTCTTCCACTTGGCACCCGTTGCTCTCTCCATGCCCCACGCAGGGGCTCTCAGGAATAGCTGAGGGGCATCCTCCTCCACAGCCCCCCACACAGGCAGTTTTTGACCCAGCGCTGCTCCCACTGCTTCACGGCCGTGACTTTGTTTGGAGATTTCAGCATCGTCACGCAGCCACACCTGGAAAGGCAGAAAGCAGAGAGGTACAGCCCAGCACTAAGACAGGGAAGTGCAGAAAACGGGGCAGAGATGCTGGCCCTTCTGGTCACACAGCGAGCAAGGAGGGAGGAGGAAACCAGCTCGTGCCGTTTGCAGGTGATGTTTCTGAGCACTGAAAACCTCTTGTCCTAAATGTGGAGAGGTTATCCTGGAACAGAGGGCTGCCTTCCACACAACAGCCCCCAGCTGCTCTTTATACATCAAACAGCAGACACTCAGACTTACAAAAATGACCTGCTACAGAGACTTCCTATTAATTAGAATTAGAGCTAATTCAATCCCACGATGAGACGGATGCGCGCCCACCGCTTCGATGCTGTTTCGCGAGGGGACAGCACAGAAGAACTTCAAAAGCAAATGGAGCAGGAAAGATCACCCCAAACCAGCCCCATACTGCCATTATTTGCACTCACCACCTCCTCCCCAAGAGCAAGGGGCAGCAGCAGCCCTGCAGGCTGAGCCAGGGAGCTCCCATCCCTCATAAAGATCCTGCAGGCAAATTCTGGGCTCTGTTTGCCCGTGTAATCTGCCCTCGTGTGTATTGCTGTTACAGCAATATCATGTTTATCCCACGGTGCAGCGTTCAGCCTTTAGGTGAAGGCTAGTTCAAGCACTGACAGTGAGGAATGAAGTTCATTCTCAAAGAGCTGTGGGCACTTTGCAAGGCGTGGTGGTAAGGCTTTAAATTTACCAGCCACGCTGCGATGATAGTAGCAGCTATCTTGAGTCAGCCGTGCTGCTCTCCAGCAAGCATTTTAAGGCTCTCCCTCTTCCAGATCAGGGATATCTTAAACACAACCACAAGTGCTTTCTTTAAATGCAAGTGGTAGCGCCACAAACGAGAAGCCTTAATTTAGAAGCAGCATTTCCTCCTGCAGGCATAAATCACATGAGAAGTTACTGGGATACCAGCTGGGATGGTAAACAGAGACTAAGGGAGCTTCTGAACGACAAAAGGCAGCTTGAGCTCCTGCCAAGACCTCCTCTGCATGGGAGGGATTACGCTCGCATCACTTACCTGGTACACGACTTGCACTCTTCTGTTGGGTAGGCTCCTAAATGAAGCCTTCTCAGATGATCAATTTTGGGCTGACCAGGTGCCCTAAGAAGGAAGCAGAACGGGATGGTTCCTAGGGTATCATTTTCTAAAAGCTGTTGCCAGGACAATGGGCTGCATTTCAATGGGCAGTGGGGCCCAGGCTTTGACAATGCACTCTGTAAAGTGCCACTGGATTCAAAGGCATGCTGACATAAACCTAAACACAAATTAGCACTTCTCCTCCTCCTCCTCTTGCCGTCTCATTTCAGTTCTTTAACTCACAAATGGCTGGGAATTTAAGAAACGAATTCAAGCACAGAGGATAAACTCTCACGTGACACGGGCACCCCAGATCCAATGACCCCTCAGAGCTGGAGAGATCCCAACCACACCACCTATTTGTTTCAGATCTTTGTACCTTACAAAGGCATCAAACTGGGAAGAGACGGGGTGACCAATGAGCCCAGGAGCTTTCCCAAACTGCAGCCTCACAAGCTGTTTGTTTTGCAGCTTGCTGATAATGCCATCGTTGATAGGCAGCCAGTCAATATTGGGAATGAGCAACTGGCTGGGCAGGAGGCAGCATTCATCTATCAGGGTATCATCTGGCTCTGTGATGTGATTTTCTTCACGACCTGCATGGAAAATGAAGCAGAAAGAGAGAAAAGCGGCGTGATCTTTGCATTTCTCGTTAAAGACTGAGAGAAGTGGATGCAGTTTCCTCCTCCATCCGCCAACACAGCACACAAAACAATCCAGTTGGCAGCTGCACTTGCCCTTTCTAAACACTGCAGACCCACTCAAGAGTTACTCCCTGCAATTATTTCCATCACGCACAATCCAAATTCGGGAAGATCCTTTTGTTCGGGGAAAACTGGCAAACACTTACAGCACAGCCAGAGTTTAGTTAGAAGCCTGAAGAGCAGGGACATGCTGTCCTGAGTGTCAGAGGTTGCCGTGTAGACGGGGAGGCAGCTTGGCTTCAGCAGCCCCCAGATACGGATCACCACCATCAGCTCCCTGAACATGCCCAAGGATGCTCCATCTCGCAGGAAGCTGTGGCCCGGCCGCACAGGAGAGCCCTGCAGAGGGGAGAAACATCTTGGGATCAGGGCTTAAACTCAGCCTGCTAGAGCTGCTGGTCCATTTATAGGACAGAAGACAGGCTTGTAGAGGATGCCACAGAGGTTGGAGGCGTAGGAGGTTCATAAAAGACTGCTCTTGGAAGCCCAGGCTCTCACCTGGTTCGGAAGGCTGGCCAGTAGATAGAGCACAAAATCTCCCACCCACTGGATGAGCTGCTGCAGAGATTGAAGTGTGTTCATCTCCAGGACAAACTCTTCTGTCTTTAAGTTGATCATCACCTTGTCAATGTCTGAAACAGAAGCCAAGCACCTGGTTTAGTCAGGAGATGGACCCACACTTCACCCTGTGCCCCTGCGGTGCAAAAAGACATCACTTTCCTCTTCCTCAAACCCAGGGAGCGACTGTGAGCTTACGACATTTTACATCGAGTCTAAAAGGAGAACGACCTGACACAGAACACTCAGGAAGCTGGGCCTGCCAATACCAGCAATCCCCACCTATATCCGTGATCTTGGAGCAGACCTCTGTGAGTCGGTCCCCAGGACTCTTGTCTGGGGTGTTGAGGAAGTGTGGGCGCAGCAGTGACTTCAGGGTGCAGCTGATGGCAATCAGGAACAGCTTGGCATGGTAGTCACAAACGCGGGCTATCGTGCTGGAGGAGAGCTTGCAAAGAGATGCCTTCATGGCAACAATGCGTGTGGCAAGGACCTGATGGACAGAGGCACGAGCAAAAGAATCAGGAGTGAAGGTAGAACTTGCATCAGCTCATAAAGCAAACTGCTTCATTCTCTGTTCTCCGTCTCTGCTACAAGAGCAGCTGGAATAGCGAGCACTGTTTTGTGCACGTATGAACAGTTCTGTTGTTCCCAGTATGCTGGCAGAATCTCTGTCAAAAATGGGCTCTAATACCTCGCCAGAACTTTCCAGCAGGTAGAGATTAGTGACAACAAACACTGTGTCAAGAGTGCTTCTTCACAACCCAAGCACTGCCCAAGCAGAGCATTCAAAGGCAGCACAGCCAGGTTGTTACAGCCCTCTCCTGTGTACCCCTTGCTGAGACCTCTCCCTTTGCCCACCCCCTCTGCTGGAAGCCAGGGAGATTCCACTCCTGCTGACCTGCTGCAGGGCTGCACTCTGGCGTGTGTACTCTTCGTGCAGCTTCTCCACCAGGTTTTGGACCATGTTGGGCTGGACGTGGAGCAGGATGTCCCACCAGTCGTAGCCAGTCACCATGCAGTACTCCAGCAGGAACAACAAGTGACGGAGGGAGGTGTTCATGTCCAGCACATGGCCCATGGAGGGGGAGATACGAAGCATGCTCAGCTGAATGGAGGAGGCAAAGGAAAACCCCTGTCAAGAACTGGCTTGAAAACTTCCCACAAAAGCTACTGCACGGCACAGGGTGACCTGCAGCTCATTGCTGGCCTGAAGATACAATCCCTGCAGTAAATGGATGCAAAGCACCTTGTTTAACACGGATCACAAAGCTGGAAATGACATTCCCAGAGTTTTCCTGAACGATCCATCACCGTTTAGAGAGAGAAAAAGAGATCCTAGGTGAACAGCCCCCATAACAAAGCACACTACCTTCCCATGACTATCAATGCCAGCCAAGGCCAGCGACGTCCAGGAGAGCTGCATGGCTTTGAAGTGAACTAGGGGCCCAGTAGTTCGTTGCCTTTTGATAGTCTGCTCATCCACCGGGCGCTGGGAAGAAGAGCCATGGAAGACAGCCATCATCTGCAGGGACAGGCGATGAACAATGTGGACGCTGCCATCGTGAAAAGCCAAAGCCAGACCTGGGGAGAGAAGACAACCAAAGCTGAGCAGGCAACTTCTGGTGTAACCCTGACCTCATCCAGCAAAACGGCCACTGAAAGAGCACGTGGCAACAACGCAGCACCCGAAGGCTGTGGGCTTGCAGGCACATTCATGCCTTGAGGCTGCACCAGCATTTCACAGAGGTATGCATCCTCCCATGGAACTGAGACAGGATGAGTTTCTGTATTCATGTCTCATACATGTTGTTCTGAATTTTTCCTTCAGCTACGAAGGAAAAGCTCAGAAGACGAAGAAGGAAAGTTGCAAGGCAGAAGCCACATACTTAAGAGAAAAAAAAACAGAGACTCCTTACCCAGTCCAGGGAAGAATTTGGTGTCGTTTGCCACCTTCAGATCAGTATTTGTGAGGGAGATGGGCAGCTTTGGCAGGGCCACAGCAGAAACACGATCCAAGTCATTGGTGGCAGAGAGAATTCGCCATTTCAGGATCATGGGTTGCTTGTCTCCAACTTGGAAAAATACAAGTGAGATATCTCTGTCCAAAGGGGTCAGAAAACTGTGCCCCTCCCTGACTTCTGCCCACACTTATCTATGTAGACCAGTGTATTCCCCCCTGTATTTTGGGCTAGTGCTTGGCAACCCTGCACGCAGCAGGGGGGTTGAAACTAGATGATCTCCGAGGTCCTTTTCAACCCAGGCCATTCTATGATTCTGTATTTCCCTATTTTTTTTTTCTGAGCTCAGTAACCGCACAAATAACCACTTGTTTCGCTATATCAGATTTGATGGAAGGCTCTGCTGGTGGTGATTAACAATTCTCTATGTTAAAGAATCCTCTGCAATTCACCGGAGCAAACAGCACAGATTTGATGCTGTTATATTTGAAATCAAGTGGAAGAGATGTGCAGACAGGGTAGCTTGACGAAACTACCTGCACGCTGCACAATTTTTCCCCTTTAGAAAACTCAGCTTGCTCTGCTCTCAGCAAGAAGAGTGGTTGCACAGCAAAACAGAAAATGCCTTTTACTGAGTGAAAGCAACAGCTACAAACCACTTCCTGGAAACCATCCATTTGTTGCCTAAGATGCAAACAAATGGATGGAACAGAGCGTGTGGCCGAGAACACCTGAAAAACAAATAAATATTTGATATTGGATCGGAGTCCCTGCCTTACCACGCTCATTCAGACCACGCTGCCATTCTTAAGAGTACACGGTGCTGGAACTCACCCACAGGAGAGATCTGCTGGAAGATGTTGTTGACAGGCAAGCCCTCTTTCCGGAGAGACCAGCACTCCACAATGCTGTTGTTCTGGTTGGAAGCACAAAGCAACACCTGCAGAAGGGAGAGCCAAACTTCATGCAGGCACAGCATTCACGGTAGGGAACATTACCCAGTAGCATCTTCAGTCCTTCTCCCTCGCTGCTCTGAGGCTCTGTTTCCTAATTAGCTTATGCTCCACTAATGAAAAGCAGAGGATTGTATCAGCAACACATAATGGTGAAGTCCTTAGCTAGAACGAAAGAGAGGCAGAACTCTGCAGTGTTATCACAGCCTGTGCTTCTTCATATCACTAATGATCTTATCTCTCACAAATCCATAACCTGACAATGCTGCCCCATTCATCACGGTCTAAATGTGAAGAGAAGGGCAGGAAAAGAACTAACTTTGAAGCCAAAGCAGACACTGTGTTCTGCAGCACGGCACTCAATCCTAACCACAGAGAACAGGAGAGAGAAGAGTTTTTCAGCTTCATTGAACCACTTAGGTTTCCACAGTCATATTCCCAACGCCCTGGCAAATAGAGTTAAGGTGCTAAATTAAGTCACATGGATCAAGAGCTCCAAGTGTTCTGGAGAGGGACAGCTTTGAAGCTGAGACTCAAAGATGAAAGGCTTCGTATCTCAGAACCTCCCTGACCTGCCCAGAACTCCCACAACAACCAATGGCAGAGCCATGAAATAAACACAATGCATCATCAGGTTAATGAAGAATGGGGCTTTTCAAACAGCTCTTCCAGCAACTGGAGGGCTCAGCCACGACACCCCCAGCTCTATTAAGTGCAGTCTGCTTGAATGAAGCTCAACAAGCAGCCACTCCAAAAACAGCAGAGAATCACAAAGGGCACTGCAGGACATGATTGCTCCCTCCTAGAGCTGTGAGACGAAGCCAGGGGAGGAATAAATTGCTGTCTCCTTTGTTATTCACTTAACTCCTGCTCGTTTCAACAGCAGATGCTCACCTGCTCTGACATGTCCCGAGCAAGGAATTTCAGGTGAGTGATTGCTGGGTACTTGTCCTTGCGGGCAGGGTCCGTGGTGCAGCGCATGAAAAGGGAAGGTAGGATTTCAGTGTCTATCTTGCATTTCTCATTCACCACGCTCACGCAGACCTTGTAGAACTGGACAGGGGAGGCACTGCTGCCATCCGACGTGGCCACCACAATGTTTCCCCCACCAGTGAAGGCGACATCTGCCAAGGCCACACGGCAGCGGAGGCGGCACAGGCTTTCTGTGGACGTCAGCACCTGCCCGTTGGGCTTGAGGAGGGAGACAGTCACCAGACCACTGATGGTCACAGCGATCCAGCCCTCCATGGGCTTCCCACCAAACAGCGTCAGCGACGGAGAGAATTTGACCCTGGAAAACTTCTCCCCGAAGTTCGATGCTCCAGACTGTGAATGAAGATGGTAACACAAAGAGGTTAGCACCCGATGCCTGCAGCGCACCCACAGCTGCAGAGCTCTGCTCCCCAAGTCACTGCAGCACGGTCAGCAGAGCTAAACAGAGCGCAGGCATGGGGCCCATGCACCCAGCTCTGCGATGTGGCTGTGGCAAAGGCTTCTCCCCAAGTTATAGCAGTACCAGCTGCTGCCCAACACAATGCACAACCCCATCACGTTTCTGTGCCTCGGTTTCTCCAGTACTAAAAGGGGAAAACACTTCTCTTATTGTTACACCGCAAGAGTTAACACTTGAAAATGCAGAATGTTAATTTGTACTTGACAGACTTTCTCATTTTTGCTTCAGAATTAGACACGCTTCTAAACCAGCAGCTGATCTACGTGCACACACAGCTCCCGTTACCAAATCCCTGGAACAAACCTCCTTACCTCAAATGTGTTTCTTCAGAAGTACCACTTGTAGGCAAGCACGTGCTTTTATCTCCATTTTACAGCCATGGAGATTGAAACAGGCAGACTAAGACAAGCTTAAAGCACCAAGAGAAATGAGGCACCCTACCTGTATTTCTCAGCAGGAGCTAGAAAACTGACTTTCAACTTGAAAGAGCCCCCTACCTGACTTGCCCAGCGCTATGGAAGCAGCCCACAGCACAGCAGAAATGCACAGAGGGGTTTCCCAGCTCCCCCACCAACAAGCCAAGCCAACCCTCGACAAACCTTCTCCACGTGCAGTGCCAGCTTCACGCCATTGTGCAGCCAGGACAGGGCCACGACGGGGTCTCCTTCCACCATGCTGCCCACGGTGTTCTCCCAGCTGTTGGCCAGGTGGTCGGTCATGCTCCAGCACTTGATGTGGCCGTCTGCATCCGCCGAGAGCAGCCGGGAGCCTGCAGAGACACAGCCCTGTAAGAACCTTGGGTGCTGCCAATCACTGGCCAAGGAACCAAGCCACCTTGTGCAGCTCCAATGGAGCCTATTACTTTGTGGCTGTGAAGCAATGCCAAATTACATCGAATCCCACAGCGGTGCTGTGGGAAGCGCACACAGAGTGGCAGGATGGAGGAACGAGGACAGGCTGAGAGAGATGGGGCTCTGCAGCCTGGAGAAGAGAAGACTCCAAGGAGACCTTATAGCGGCCTTCCAGGACCTGGAGAGGGCCTGGAGGAACTTTTTATAAGGGCAGGTAGCAATGGGACGAGGGGAAATGGTTTTAAACGGGAAGAGGGTAGATTTAGACTGGATATCAGGAAGAAATTCTTTACTGTGAGGGTGGTGAGACACTGGCACAGGTTGCCCATTGAGGCTGTGGATGCCCCCTCCCTGGAAGCACCCAAGGCCAGGCTGGATGGGGCTGTGAGCAACCTGGTCTAGAGGGAGCTGTCCTTACCAACAGCAGGGGGTTGGAAGGAGATGATCTTAAAGGCCGCTTCCAACTCAAACCGTTCTATGATTCCATGGATGAGAAGAGCCTGAGCTCACCCGACTGATCCCATTCCAAACAGGTGATGGCTTCGACGTGGCCGGAGTTCACGGAGTACACGTCCCACGGATGCTCCGTGTCGATGATGTGGACCATGTGGGTGAGATCTGCACGAAGCGAGAAACGAATCCCACACCGTTACCGGCGGCACCCGGGCACCCGCAGCACCGCAGCAAGGACAGGGGCCGGGAGGGAGCGCTGTCACTTTTGGGAAGGACGAGGGCCGAGGCACCGCGGGGCGGGGGGGGGAGGGGGAGCAGAGAGTGGGGGTGGTGAGGGCCGCACCGCGCTCCTCCTCGTTCCGCAGGTCGGTGGTGAAGGCGATGAGGTTGCGGCAAGACCAGGCGCACACCAGCGGGATGGACGGGCAGTGGTCGCTCTTCGGCCGCTTCTCCCACTCGCACACGTACGCCAAATCCATCGCTGCTCCGGGGGCAGCGGCCCCTCGGCCCTGCCGGGAGGGCTCTGGGGAAGGCCCCGGCGCAGGGCGGGGAAAGGCCCGGAGCGGCGCCACACACGCGCCGCTGTGCAAGGACCCCGCGGGCTGCCCGCGCCGCGCCGCTCTCCTTCAGGCACTGCCGCGGACAGCCCTGGCGGAGGTCCTCACTGCCGGGTGTTAATTTGCATAAGGAGCTACCAGAAGCAGTACGGTGCGAGGAGTGAAAAAAAGATTTCGAACGTGGAAAGATTGCGGCGAAAAATGTAAGAATTAGGGTGTTTCCAGTTAAAGTGAATGTGTTGCAAAGCAGCGGTGTTTTAGGAAGGGAAGAAAGAAGTCACTCTATCCTGAAGAAGATTAACTTATAGGACTTTAAATACCCCTGTGGGAGGGTGAGAAATCGTGCTCGCTTCGGCAGCACATATACTAAAATTGGAACGATACAGAGAAGATTAGCATGGCCCCTGCGCAAGGATGACACGCAAATTCGTGAAGCGTTCCATATTTTTTTTTCTTTCCGGAGGGGGGGTGGTTACAAAACCTCATCCCTTTTAGCTCAGCACCAGACCCCAGGCCCACCCCGGCCCCACAGCCTTCCTTCCCCTCCCAGAACCCCAACGCACAAGCCGCAGGCATTTGGAGCACCACATTTTTATTGTCCTGGCATGAACGCCACCCGTTTCTGACGCACGCACACGCACACAAACACAAGGCACCACCCTTGCTCACACCCCAGGCTGCTGCAGGTGGCTGCACAAAGCACACACCTGGGGCGAGCCATTCTCCCTCCCCCCCCCCTCCCCCCCCACATACAAATATACACATAAAAAGACAGCTATATTACATTTAAAAACAGCCCTGTTCCATGCAGGCAGGGCTGCGGCCAGCCAGCTCCAGCAGTGCCTGAGGGCTGCGCCTGCCATGGAGGTGTCAGAACGCAGGCAGGGCCGCCCCACGGGCCCCAGGCGCTTCCGCTGGCTGAGCCCAGAAGCATCCAGCCCAGCAGCGTGCCACGGGCCTGGCATCATTAAAAGCACACATGCTGCGGGCGCACGGACAGGGCCAGGAAGTGTGACTCCTGCCAGGACCCAGCTGCAGCCCCACAACACAGCGCAGCACTGACAAGGAGGCTCAGCCCACTCGGTGGGGAAAGGATGAGCCCCATGTGCAGGTCACAAGGAGCGGGGCCCATGGAGGCCGTCAGCGGGCAAGCAAAGCCTTCAGTGTGCTGAGCATGGGGCAGGGCAGCCCCTGGCTGTCAGCTGAACTGCTCCAGGTAGTCCGAAAGCAGCAGCTCTGGGGGCAGGAAGACGTGGTGCTTGTTGCTCACTTTCATTTGGCGTTTCCCTTCGATGTCTGAACCTGGGGGCAAGATGGAAGAGTTAATACAATGCTGCAACTCACAGCCCAGCCCCTCTCAGCAGCCCACTGGGCCCTGTGGTTCTGTTTCATGCCTTGCAGAGATGAGCTGCCACCTCCAGACCCCTCCCACCAGCACCCACTTTGCTTCATACTATCAGGGCTCTCATGCTGTTTTGAACAAACAGCTAAATCCTCTGCAGAGACAGAGCTTCCCTCCCCTGCCGTGGCAACAACACCTCCAGAGAAACCCACGGCCAGGCTCTGTGGGAGGAGGCAGTGCGTGGGGCTGAGCACAGTGAGCTGCTTTGGGCCAACTGAGACCAGAAACAAGAGGGGAATGTAAGCACTGCTGCATGTGGCATCAAAAGGTAGAGCTGCTCTGGCCATGGTCCTGGTCCAGAGGCCACAGCCTGGTGCAGGGAAGCAGCAGAGTATGGTTATCTGCAAGCTGCAGGGAGAGGTGGGGCCAGGGAAGGCAGGGAGGAAGAAGCTAGGCTGGAGAGGGGAGATAGCAACTAAAAGTAAAAAACAAAAAACAAAACCAAACATGAGGCTCTTACTGGCAGAGACGAGGTCCATGTACTGGCAGAGTGCGTGGAGCAGGAGTCGCTCAAAGCTGGGGGAGGCAGGGGACCAGGTTAGAGCTGATGTGCTTCACACCAGCACTGCCCTTCCCTGAGCTGTGCCAGGGAGCCCGAGGATCAGAGCGGGAGCACAAGGAGCCAGGAGCCCCATGTGGGGTTGCCCCAGCTCTGGGCTCAGTCCTCCCTCGTGTGCCCACGACAGGGATACCTGTTGTCCATCAGTGCCGTGTACACAGAGTGTGGAGTGACAGAAAAGAAGGTCAGCAGCTCCTCCTCCAGGCACTCCAGCATCCCCTGCAAGGAGGAGCAAAAGAATCAGTGAGGAGAGGGCAAATCCCTCTCCTCAGAGGACAGTATGCCATACCCAAGCTGCCTGTCCCCAGGTAGCTCCATGCCCCACAGCTGGAGGGCTTTGCCTTTGAAGAGCTGCAGTCCCAGCCAGCAAATACTTGGCTATCTCAACCGTTGTCCCTTGCTACATCCACACAGCCCAAAGCATGGCAGGAGATGCAGGACAGAAGGGAGGCACGTGGCAGTGAGGCCCAGAGCAGAAGGGAATCCAGCCCTGCCAGCTCCACACTTCATGTGCCAAATGCTGGCATCGTCCCTCACACGTGAAGCAGCAACAGCCAGAATAGCCTTGAGCCTTGCATCTCCTCCACTCCTGACAGCCAAAGTTCAGCTGGAGTGAAGCTCTCCAGAGCACTGTGACCCCAGAGACAAGCAGCAGAGTCTCAGTTAAGAGCAAATTGAGAAGATGCCAAGAGGCAGGAGAAGCTGAGGCTGCTTTTAGAGACAGAGCTCTAATTAGAACACGGAAAACAAACAGAGCAGGAAAATAGCACCATTGAGAAGGGAGCAGGGAGCCAGGCACCCTGGGCTTGGGCACAAGGCCACTGTGTTGCAGCACGAGTTTGCCTGCTTAGCATATTATGCAGTCTGACCTCTTTCAAAAGGCATTTGAGTTTTTCAAAGCATCCATGCATAGACAAGTCTGAAGACCCCAAAGGTTGGACTGCTGCTCCAGTTGGCGAGCATGCTTGGTTTCCCCATCACTTACTGAGCTGAGACAGGGAAGCAACCAGGTAAAAAACACCCTGCAAGTCCCAGAAAACCTCAGCTAAACCAGGAAAACCTCTCTGCACAGGGAGCTGAACATCTGCTGCCAGCATGCCACTGAGCCATGGGTCACATGAGAGCAGGTGTGTATTCCCAGGAACTCAGCACCCACCCGCAGCTCAGGAACAGCACCAGAACACGTCCCAGTGCTCTGCCCCCACCCCCATGTCCCCAGCTCACCATAGGGATCCTGCCCCGCTTCAGGGTGGAGCGCAGGCGGCGGCTGATGCGCTGGAAGCACTCCTTGGGTGTGTAGGCAGGGTGCTCTGGAACCAGCGGAGGGAAAAAAAGAAGGGACTTGGATGGGGTCTGCAGCCCCACAGCACCACCTCACCGGGGCACCCAACGTGCCTCCAGGACCCCAGCCAGCCACCATAGCCATGGATGGCCCACACAAGCCCCCACTCGGGTTCATGATGGGGTTTGTGGGGCCCCTAATCCCTCCAGGCGTTGTCATTCCCTGGCCCTGCCAGGGCTGGATGGTGCAGGGAGCACCTCAGGGAAAAGCACCCTTCCCAAAGCACATGCAAGGAAGGGAAGGGAGAGGCTCTCCCCATCCGGCACCTTTCCACTTCTCTTTGTTCTTCAAGGGCAGCTTCCTCTTGTGCTTCTTCCTGGCCTCCTCCTCCAGGTAAAGCAGGACACGCTCTTGCTCTTCTCCTGACCGGTTCATGAAGTCATTCCAGATCTGACAACACAAGCACCAAGCCCCACTGCAGACATCACGGGGAGCTCCCCGGCACTCCCAAGCCTCTGCCTCGAGGAGATGGATGTTTGGCACTCAGAGCCAACAAGAAGGTGGTTTTCTGCAGGGAGTCCAATTCCTGACACCTCCATCCACGCAATCCAGCCAGATACACATCAGGCTTTCTAAGCCTGGATTGAGTAAGAGCAGAAGAGCTCCACGGCACGCAGAGTACACAGAGACCACATGTATAGCCCTGCAGCCAGAATTCCGAACACCTAACACAGGAGAGGTGCCAAGTCTCAGAAGACAAAGTCATGGAGCAGGTACCGCAACACCAGCTGGGCTGTACGGAGCAACCGAGGTGTTTAGCAAGGGGCCTAGTGTGGAGGAAGTGTCACAGCTCCCTCAAGATTACCCTCTGCAGCTTGCCCAAAGCTGTGCAAAGAGCTCCAGCAGCACTTCAAGTACTGCAGGGACAGCAGCTGACCCCAAACCAGCCAAAGCACAGCACCCACTGCCAGATCAGGCACGCGCATGGGCTCTCTCAGGGGGATGCAGGTAGCCCCTCTGTCTAGGGCAGCATGGTACGAGCACCCCATGCCCTGACTGGGAGCAAGATGGGCAGCCACATCCTACCTCCACGTAGGTCTCGTTGCTGCAGGCCTCGGTGAAGATGCTCGGGGTGGCAGAGTGGGCGAGCTCTGCCTCACTGCTGTTGCCACATTCATCTCGCTCCAGGAGCGTCATCAAGTAGCGAGCTGGGGAGGAAAGCAACAGCAGAGCCCCTGAGCCTGGGGGCAGTGTCCTCACAGAAGCCCTCACTACGGGCAGCGCAGGGAATCAGGGGCTTGGGGTAGACTGCAGCCACCCAGTCCTTACTGTTCTCCAGCCTCTGCAGGCTCTTGCGCCCCTTGGCTTTAGGGATGAGGTCAGAGTTACGGATGGCCTTGTTGATGTAGTACTGCTTCCGCTTGGAGGGAGAGAAGCGCTTGGACGGGGAGCTCTCCAGCGGCGGCAGGCAGTCCTCAATCCTCCTGCGGGGATGTGACAGAAGGGCTGAGCTCCTGAGACCCCTGGGGCTCACAGTGACAGCACGGTAGTGCAAACTAGCTAGCCTCCAGCACCAGGAGCACTACTGCAATAGAGCAACAATCCTGAGCTCCACCGATACACTCAGAGGCGTTTGACTTTTATTAGGAATGATTACGTAGTCGGGGTGTTGTTCAGACGTATACACAGTTTAAAGAATGACCATAAATTGGCTGATTTAACACAAAGGTTCAACTGAATTATTAGCAAGAAGCTCCCCGGGCACCTACTGCAACTGGTTTTGCTCTTAACGTTCACTAAAGTCCAGCCAAGCACAGGAAGCGTCACTATCTCCTGGCTTGCCCTTTGGCCACTTGCTAAAGTCTCTGCACCACCAGCTTCCCCCCTCTGGTTTGTGAGGATTTCCTTTAGCGCAGCAGTAGGAGAGGAAAAAAAAAAACAACAACACAACAAACGACACAACAGCCAAACAAACAAAGAGCAGCTGGACGGGCCCAGCCAGGCACAACGGCCCCGCTGCAGCTCAGGGGCCCACGACAGCCGCTCAGGGGCCGGGGCACAACCACCCCTCGCAGGGCGAGAGGCCGCGGCCCACCCCCAGCACCCCCAGCCCCTGACAGCGCCCTTCCGGGTGCGGCCCCGGTACCGGCGGAGGAGAGAGGCCGGGGATACCTCGGCCCAGCTGCCCCCAGCACTACCCGGACAGCCCCGCCCCGCACCCCCTTCCTTCCCACCACACTCACGGGAAAGGCTCCGGAGAGCCGCACCCCCCCGCGCCGCCCGGCAGCACCACCATGGCTCGGCCCCGCGCCGCCGCTCCGGCCTTAAAGGGACCGCGGAGACGGGCCCTGCTCTGTCCGACAGGAAGTGACGTCACCAAGGGGCGGGACCTGGGCGCGCTCGCCCACCCCGCCGCGAGGCGGCGCTGTAGCAGCGCCCCGAGGTCGCCGCGCGGCTCCGCGCCGCGATTTTGCATGCGGCGGCCGCCGTACGCCAATAGGAACGCGGGGCGGGGCGAGGCGGCAGGGGAAAGCCAATGAGAACGCGAGGCGGGGCGGAATGAGGCGTGGCGGGAGCGGCGGGCCAATGGTAGCGCGGGGCGGGGCACTGCCGGGCCCCACTGCCCGCCCGCCCGGAGAGCAGCCGACGTGCGGGCACCGAGCGCAGCCTCGGCCCCGCTGCAGCCCGAGCCCCGGGCGGCCGCGGCTGCTATGTGGCTTCGCGGCGCACGGTCTCCACCGGGTAAGAGGGCGCGCACCGGGGCTGGTTACCGCGGACTGGGGCTCCCCTTCTCGCGACCGCTCGGTGGGCGGCACTGAGCTGCCCCGCGTTCGATTCCCGGCCGCTCGGACGCGCCTCTCCCGCCGCGCGTTACCGGTGGACCGCGGCGCCCTCCCCTCCCCCCTCTCCCCCGTGAACGGGTAACGGCCGCAGCGCCGCGCGGCGCCTGCTCGGGCCGGGACTTCCCCTCGGTGCGGCTCGAGTCCCCAGCTGCCCCCTCCCGCGGTCGGTTACCGGTCCCCGTTGGTGACGTTAGGGCCGGTAGGAGTCGTACTACTGCGGCCGCGGGAGCCCCCGCGGACCGCGGCCTCTCCCGGACGGTGCGGCGGTAGAGAACGGCCCCGGCCCAATTCTGTTCTCCCCGTTCCCGGCCCCGCTGCCCTCTCGCCGCGCCTCGTTCCCGGCCGCTGCCACGTGCCCCGGGCCGAGCTTCCCCCCCCCCCCCCCCCCCCCCCCCGTGTCCCCGTGGGCTCTTCGTGCCCGTCCCACGCGCGGCGGCACCGCTGGGCTCTGTTCCCCCCCCTCCGGACGCTCCCCGCGGTGACTGCGGGGCGGGCCCGGCAGTGTCCGGCCCCAGCCCCGTCCCCACGTGAGGGTGAGCACCTGTCCGTCTGTCCGTGGGGCTGCTGGCACGGAGCGGGGGCTGGACAAAGGGGCTCGGGGTCACCGTGCTCTGAGACTCCCGGCCCGGGGGGTCGGTACTCTCTGGGAACCCTCACGGTTACCCCATGAGCCCCATCCCTGTGTGCCCCGAATGCCACCAGTGGGGAATCTGAGGCCTAAGCAGCCGGTACCCCTACACCCTTGGGGCTGCATAGGCGTTCCCCAGCATGAGCCATCGCGGGGAAGTGGGTGCGATCTGGTTGCCAACCCTCGTGGGCTCGAGGCGATTTCCCCTTTCCCAAATGAACCCGCAGCAATGCAGCTGGATGAGGGGAGGGGGCTCCTGGCGTGCTGCTGGCTGTGCCCCCGCTCCATGCGCTGTTGGATGGTGCCAGGTCAGACGCCTCCGTGTTTCTGGAAGGAGATTAGCTGCGGGACGAGTGACAAGTGACCTTGCGGGTGGCTCTCCTGGGGAAGGGATGTTGTGCTCTGCAGCACGGTGTCCTGGAGGTCCTGTGGGACCCTTACAGGACCCTGTGCTTTGGGACCATGCTTCGGGCGCTGCTCATGGGTGCTGCTCACATGTGGCACCTGTGACTGTGGGGAGCAGCGTCTGCCCTGAGGTTGGGGGCCCTGCACCCTTGGGCTGTGGGCAATGTGTCCTCAGTGTCCCTGAGTGTCTTGCTCAGTCCCAGCAGCAAGGGACAGGCGGTGATCATCCCTGTGTGGCCCCAGCAGGGTCTGTTATCTGCGCTGCTGCTATCCGAGCTGCCTGGAGGCCCGGCCGGGCTATCGGGATGCAGGCCCCTTCCCCCTGCAGCAGCAGGGCCCAGCCTCCCTATCTCATTAGCTCGAGATTAATGAGGCTCCTGGGCTGTCTTTAACTCCTTCCTGCTCGCCGTCTCCTGACCCTCTTCTTCTCTTCTCCCTGTGCAGGTTTGCGCCCACGCCTGGCCGAGGCTCAGCTGCCCAAGGACTAGGGACGCTCTGCAGCCAAGGGGGGGCCGCGGGCTGGACGCAGCCCCTGGAAGTGCCTGGCAGTGAGGACGGAGCCATGCGCCTGGCGGCCGCCTGCTGAGCCCCCTGACCTCCTAACGACGGCCGAGCATCCCCGAGCCCACGTCCCCAGCAGGAGCCCTGCAGCAGAACCAAGTGTGGGGTGGGCCGGGGGGTTGCAACGTCCCCTCCTGACCCACCTCGTACCCCCCACGGCCTCGCAGAGCCCCCCAGTGCCTCTGCCGCCCTCCTGGGGGCCTGGCAGCCCCCTCACAGGGCTGCCTGCCCCACGACCCTCGCCTTGGCCTCCCGCCCTGCTGGAGCGCGGCACCCTGCCGGGCGCTGCCCCCCGCGCCCCCAGGGCATCGCCCCCCGCCCCTCCGGGGCCCTGCCGCCCGCCGGCAGAGCCATGAAGCTGCAGGCAGTGATGGAGAACCTGCAGCGGCAGCAGCGTGCCCGGCTGCAGCAGGCGCTGGAAGCGCGGCAGCAGGAGCAGCAGCAGCAGCGCTCCACGCCCCCCCCGGCACAGCCCCCGCCGGCCACAGGACAGACTCCTGCCCGGGGACGAGGCCCTGATCTGGCCCCAGCCCCTTTGGAGGAAGGAACGGAGCCTGAGAGCGCGCACATCCAGCGGGCACAGATGGCCGCCCTGGCTGCCATGAGGGCCGCAGCCGCAGGCCTCAGCCACTCGTCCAGCCCAGGGCTGTCGGAGGAGAGCCAGGAGGAGGAGGAGCGCGGTGAGGAGGAGGAAGAGGAGGAGGACGGCGGTGGCTACCAGCAGGAGATGGGCTCCGAGGAGGAGGAAGACCTGTGAGTACATGGTGGTGCTCGGGGGGGAGCAGTGGGGCCTGGGCCTGCAGGCGGGTGGGCAGCAGCACTGGGCCCTCCCCTGGAGGCCACACGTGGCACCTTGGCTGGGCCTGGAGCTGCTGCCCTGTGGACAGGCACTGGAATCAGCTGTTTTCACCCTTCCCAGACCCATGTGGAGCCGTCTGCCCCGTGGCACCGTTTTCCTGGCACTGGGTGGGCATGAGGCAAAATTCAGCTCTGTCCAAGAGCCACATGGGGCTGTGCTGGAGGATCCCAGCCTTGCTCTGAATGATGTGGGGCTGTCAGTGCTGCCTCTGCCCTGCCTGTGGCTCCCTGAGCAGGTCACAGGCTCCCGAAATGAGGGGCACCCTGCGGGAATGGCTGGAAGCCCGGTGGTCCTCATCTAGATGCTGTTGAGGGCCCAGGAAAGGTTCCTGGAAGTAGAGAGGGCTTGTAGAAACGTCTTCCCACCTCCTGCCCATGGATCTGGTGCTGCAGGAATGTTGTGCAGATGGGCCAGCTTAAGGGTGGTAATCACACATCTCCCCCCTTTCCCTGCTCTAGGAAGGGCAAATGGGACGAAGAAGACTTTGAAGAGGACCTGGGCGAGGAGGAGGAGGAGGAGGAGGAAGAAGAAGAGGAAGAGGAGGAGGAAGAGGAGGAAGAAGAGGAAGACTACGAGGAGGAGGAAGACATGGGCGAGGAGGGGCTGGGCTCAGCGGAGGCGGTGCGGACGGGCACAGGGTCCTTGCTGCTCCGCAAGCCGCCGGCACCGCAGCACTGCCGGGGTGAGGCACAGCGGCTGCCGGGTGCACAGGAGCGGCTCCCAGCTGGACTGGGCCCCCAGGGCCACGCGCAGCTCCCACAGCCCGCACCCGACCACGGCGACTGGACCTACGAGGAGCAGTTCAAGCAGGTAGGAGCCGAGGGGACGTGGGGCTGGAGGTGATGCCGGCGGCTCGCGCCTTGGGTCGAGCTGGGTTCGTTGCTGCTAAGAAACCGCCCGGTTCCCTCTGGGGTTTGAGTCCTTTGGCTCGTTGCGGGGAGCTGGGAGAATTGCTGGAAACGGAGGGGAAGAAACGTCACCCCAGATTTGCAAACGTGAAGTAGCTCTTGGGTTTGCTCTTCTCCATGTTCCTGGGGCTGTTTTGGTGAGCTCTCAGAAGCTGCAGCCCCCCAAGCTCCTGTCTCCCCTCCACGTGCCCGGCCATGGGCTGCACAAACCCGAGCTCGGGGCTAATAGAAGGAAACGCATGTAAAGCGGGGCTCCCCGGGGGCTGCCCCGGCCCTTTGATGTGTGTGTTTAAGTACATCTGAGTTTAGGGCTGGGGGAGGGGGTGAGAGCAAACAGCAGCAGATGGGACCCAGATGGAGAGCCCGGTGTTTTGGGAGGGGTGTGGTGGCCGCTGCCCCTTCCTCAGCTTGGGGAGAGG
Source organism: Numida meleagris (assembly GCF_002078875.1). NCBI lineage: Eukaryota > Metazoa > Chordata > Aves > Galliformes > Numididae > Numida > Numida meleagris. The sequence goes on from NC_034435.1 coordinate 2,825,906, forward strand.
GGCCGGGGGCTGCTGCCGGGGCTCGGGCAGCACTGTGCCATCCCTCTGCCTCTGTGCTATGGGAGGAAAACGGCTGCCCGGGGCTGGAGGCTGTTGCACAACTCCCGGCCTCCCCAGCAGCATACAGCCGGGCTTGGGCTTGGAGAATTTCGCGGCGTGCTGTAGCAGGGAGGGGAACGCCCTGGGCCGCCCTCTCCTCTCATGCGAGTGGTGCTGCGGGGTCTGGGGGCTGCCCTGGTGGCTCTGGTTTGGGGGAGGGGGCGGCAGGGCAGGAGTTGTGCGGGTCCTGCAGTGCCTGTGTCCAACTCCCAGAGCCGCGGTGCTGGGAGCCTTTGGCGGAGCGGGGCCCCCTGGCACCTTTGGGCACAGCACGTGGCTGAGCTCCCCGTGCTGCTGCCATCCCCGTGCCCACCTTCCCCGGCACGGCAGGCACCGAGGGGAGCACCCAGCCCCTGCTGCCCCTTTCCCCCTGTGCTTCACAGCGGCCCCGGTGCCTTCGGTGGCTCCGCCGGCTCCTCCGTAACCCTAACGTCCGTCCGTGTGGGTTTGACGAACACACTGAACTTTTCCTGTGCTGTCTCGAGCGCGTACATATCCTCACCTCCTGGCGCTGCGTCGTCTTTCTTCTTGTGGTTTCTCTCTTTTGTACTTCCTGTAATGAGAGAGTGGGGGACGTAATCTTTTTATCTGTGAGAAGGCTTTTAGATACCGCGGCTGTGATCTTCCTGTTTGTCACCGTATGAGCGTATCCCAGCCCTGCACAATCAGCCCGGGAGCTCCCGGCCGTCGGTACCCAGCAGCACGACGTGGGGCTCAGTGCCCCGTCCCCCCTTCTCCCACCCCGGATGGGTACGAGGGCCGCGCTGTGGCACCGTGGGGGCAGCTTCCCGCTGATGGTGAAAGCACCCAGCGCTGGGGGGAAGGTGCGTGCTGCCTCGGTGCCGTGGGTGGAGGCAAGGAAGCAAAGCGCCCGCTCGGGGAGAGGCTTCCCCCGGCACGTCAGCTTGGATCCCGGCCTCTGGATTGCGGCCAGGGGCTGTGCGCGGCGCCCGCCCGGGAGCTCCTCCTGGCCGCCCTCCAACGCGTGCCTCCCAGCGCGCCCCGGCCCAGCTGACGGGCTGGGAAGGAGCAGCAGGAATGTAAACACAGCTCGGGCAGGATAAGCCCGGCTCCGTGGGGTGGGGGGCGCGGGGGCTGCTCCCGCTCTGCCCCGTGCCCTAACCCAGGAGTGGGGAATGACCCGACTGTGAGCAAAGCGCTGCAGCCCAGGGATTGAGTGGAGGGGGATTGTGGTGCTGGGGTTAATCCCCAGGTGCTGGGGGGTTCTTTTCTTCCCTGGGGGTTTGCTCATCTGTTGCTCGGGGCTGTGAGCGTTGCCTGTGGCCTTGCTACGGTGGGGACGTGCAGCTCGAGGAAGACGCTATTTCTGGGTTCCTCTTTTTTTTTTTTTTTTTATTTTGCAGCTGAGCTCCTTCAGGCCAGCTCTGCTCGGACACAACTCCAGCAGCCCCCACTCTCCCGCCCTCCATTTATGGCTGCGTTGCCCGGGGCCTCGGCGCTCCCCTCCGCCAGGGCACTTTATTGACTCATTTGGGGCAGATTCCTGCAAATCAGCCCTCTGGAAGCTGCAGTGTAATGGGCCGAAGGGGAAGCACAGGGTCGGGAAGCCAATGCGTGGCACCTCCCCATCCCCAGGGACAGCCACTGCGAGGCAGAGGTCAGCTCCCGTTGACCCGGGCGCTGCCCGTGCAGCAGCAGAACAAAGGAGCCTGTGGGGCTGGGGGCTGCCGGGGGCTCCTCAGTGGGGAGGGGGGTGTGGGCTGGGGGCTCAGCTTGTTGCCGATGCCAGGGTAGCACTGAAATCCTTGGCTCCTGCTGGGTGTAAGCTCATCGCTGCGCGGGCTGGGTCAGGGCCACGTCTTTTCCTGCAGAGGAAAATCCCCTTTGCTGGATGATGACACTGAGACCCGCAGCAACCAGTGCCCGGGTCAGGGCAGGGCTGGAGGCAATCCGAATGCTTCTGGGAACCCCCATGCCTGGGACCCGTGGGGTTCGTTGGGCCCTTTATCCAGTGCAGGGCTCACCTCAAGGAGAGCACAGAACAACCCCAACCCGCTGTGCGCATCCCTCCCCACTGATAGAGATCGACATGGCCCTCGCTCTCCATTTCACCTCCCTCCCTCTTCCTTCCTTCCTATAAAAGCCTGCAGTGGGGCTGACCCCCTGCGCCTGTGGGGCAGGAAGAGGTTTGTGTCGGTCACCTTTCATCTCTCCCCAAGTGGGATGCAGAGACCGGGGCTGGTGTCGGCCGGGCAATGCCACCACATCTGGGCTCCCAGCCTGGAGCTTCCAGCCAAACGTGGGCATTTGGGATGGGGTGTCCTGGACCCCTGGGGACTGTCCCAGTGCCCAGTGACGCCGCAGGTGCTGGCCGTGGCGATGCTGGGCTGTGCTTGGGCAAATCGCTGAGCACGGGTGGCTCAGTGCCTGCGAACAACCCGGCGGTGCCGCGGCAAAGTGCTGCGTAATGCTGCCCCGGGGAGCACGGAGCTGGCTGCAGGAAGAACCTCAGCAAAAGGGCCCCACAAAGCAGCACCGTGTCCCGGGAGAACCCATCTCCTGACCTTTCTGTTTCGAGTGAGGATTTGACTGCACCCCACTAATACCAGGAGCCTGAACCGGGGGTGCGCTCGCAGCCCACGCCATCGGAGTTTCCTGTCCCTGCCCCTTTTGGAGTTTCCTGTGCTGAATGTGAAAGCCAGCTGCTGGCTGTGCACCGTGGGCAGGCGCACGGCTCTGATTCAGCAGCGAGCCAGGTGCGTGCACCCCATCACCCCGTAGGGGACCCAGGGCTGCCCTGCCACGGTGGGTTTGCATGTGCCAGATTTCGGAGCTGGTGGTAGGGACGGGGCCGGGTGCTGGTGCTGAGGAGGAGCTGATTGTGTCCTGCACACTCACGGGGTCTCTTTGCCTCTCTGTCTCTGCCATCACAGCTGGTCTGTTGGTGAGAGCTCGGTGCTATGATGTAGGGCTCCGTGCGGCAGCCGGGTGCTGCAGGCAGGTGCTGGAACCCCGTAGTTCTGTTCCTGTTTGAAAGAAGCTTTAAAAAGCCCACGGAGGGGGGTGGAGGTTGGCTTGTGGTGAGCTGCTGGTGTTTTTAGGGGAGACGGGAGGTTTCTGAAGTGTTCCAAATTGGGATGCCTCAAACTCACTGGTAGCGCGAAAACCTCAGTCCTTATCTGCTGCTGAGCAGAGCCTGCCCGAGATACGGGGTTTCAAAGTGCAACGGTTAGGAAAAAAACAAACTGAAAGCAACTCGGTAACCCCGACACGGGGCTCGCGCTGTGTCCGGCCCTGTCCCACTCCCCAGCTCCGTGGGCAGGTCTGAACAGCGCGCTAGGAAAAACACACGGGGCTTTTTCTGGGAGCCGTGGCGTTTTTCATCCTCCTCTCGATGATGGCAGCGCGGCGGATGAGGGGCAATGGCAGGGAGCCCGTGCAACGGGGTGGTTGCGACACGAATTTCACAGCACTGCTGGGAACGGTGCCGGCTCCTCGGTGGGATTCGCCCTGCAGCCTCGTGCGTTGGCCGAGCCTCAGTTTGTCCCGTCGGTCCGTCCGTCCGTCCGCCCGCCCGCGCGGCGCTGGGGCCGCAGCCCCCGGGGGCAGGTGCCCTCAATGGTTTCATGCTGTTCACATGACTCAGGCAGCAATTAAAACTGAAAAGGGGGAAATGCAAGAGGGGCCGAGGAGGCAGAGGAAATGGTGATTTCTCGCTCAAAGGCGCCCTTTGAATGCAGGCGGTGCTGCTTGCACTCCTCGCAGCACACGGGGCTCCAGTGCCACTTTTGTTCCGGAGCGGCCCCCGCTGATGACTTTGGAGGGGGGGGGGGGGCTGGGGCAGTTGGCTGTGCAGCCCCCGGGATGCTCATGGCGATCCCCTCCCATGGCTGTTTGTGGTCGAGGCCTCCGGGTGCCGTGTCTTAAAGCTGTTCCTTACACCGCTTATTTTTTTGGGTAAAAGCCCGAACGGCCGTGTGTGGTGCTCACTGGGGCCGGCTCTGTGCCCCCCACCTTGCCCAGCCCCTGCCAGCGGTTGTGGGTGCTGGGGCTGTGGTGGGAGGGCACGAGGGGAGCAAAGAACACGCCGCTGTGGGTTTCCATCAGCTACACAGAGCAGCAAGCTGCTCCTGATGGGTGCTGGGGGCCTTCCCCATGAGTCAGCCCCGGGGCAGAGTTGAGAGCAGCACAACCCCTGCCTGGTGGGGGTCAGCATGGGGGGGTTGGGGGGGGGGGCCAGGGCAGATGCCCGCCCCCCTGGAGGGGATATGCCTCTCTTAACAACAATGGCAGAGTCCATTTACTTTCTTTTAAAATATCGATCGGAGCTTTATTGCGTTAGCGAGCCGAGCGGATGAGCCGCCCCCAGGGAGGCAGAGGGGCCTCTTCCTCGGGGGGTCCCCCCACCGTGCCCTCCCACGCATCCCCTGTGGCGGGGGGGTCGGGCAGATAGCGTGGGGCCCCAGCCCCAGGCACTCCTGCACCCGGAGGACAGCGATTGCAGCGCCTGGCGGGCAGATAACGGGGCTGGGGAGGAAATGGGGGGGAGGATTCATTCAGTGCAATGGGGGGGGCAGGGAGGGACCATTGGGAGGAAATGGGGGGGAGGTGGGGGGGCAGGAGAGGCACCGGGAATGCGTGGGGCAGGAGTTGAATTGCGTGCGGATGAGTTGCTTTCAAAGACGCTGGCGTTTGCTCCTTGTTAGGGTTTTGTTTGCTACAAAGCGCGAAGCTGCAAACCCACTGAGTGTTGAGCCTGGGGGGGCAGGAGCCCCCTGCCCCTCTCTGTCCCCGTTCTGCTCCTTACCACCCACTGAAGGGTGTTCCTGGCGAGGGATAGAGCGTGGTAATCAGCTCAGGGCGCTCCGGGAGCCTTCCCGCAGCCGTAATCCCCCGATCCCAGCCGGGGGTCAGGGACTTCTCCTCGGCTTAGCCACAAAGTGCCTCCTGGCAGCCCTGGCGCAGGTGTCTCGGCCGCTGGGTCACTGCCCTGGAGGTGCCACCTTCGACCGGGTCCCACAGCTCCCTGCAATGCACTGGGATGCCTGCAGTGCCGGTCCTGGCACGTGCCAGAGAGACCCGATGTTAAAACCAAAGGTGGGAGGAGAGGACAGAGCAGGGACAGCCTGGTGCTGATGGTCGCGCTTTGTGTCTGGGCTGCGGGGTGCCAAACTGCCACCTGCACCCCAGCATCGCCTGCTAACATCCCCCCTCCTTCAGAGCCCCGGGGCTGATTCACAGTGCTGCAGAGGAGGCAGCAGCCCCACGGCTCCGGCACAGCTGAACCAACAGGAATAAGGGCTTATTTAAAAGAGAGGGGGGGGGGAAAAAAAAAAAAAAAATTGTTGCAGAGAATAGAGCGCAAGCCCTTTGTCAGCAAAGCAAACAGCCGCGCCGGGAGCGGAGCAGTTGGGCAAGGGCGCAGTGTTGCTCCATCACCCTATTTCTGGCTGAAACCGCAGGAGAAACGCCAGGCTGCTGGGGGCGGCCGGACGTGCTGCAATCGTGGGGTGGGGGCCCTTGGGTGGGGGGCAGCCGCTCCCCGTGTGCTCAGCCCTGATAAGGCACCTGCCCGTGCGGCCGCCGTGCCGGGAGCCGTGGGCGCAGCCCCTGACCCACTCCGTGACCCTCAGCATAAGTCCCTTAATCTCTCCACGCCTGGGTCTCTTGTCCGTAAAGTGGAGCTGATGATAATCCTGCCTTTGTCGTGACTGCTCCTGGGCAGGGACTCTGCTCCTTGGGGTGGGGGTGCCCTGCTGGTGCCCGTGTTCCGCAGATGCTATGGGGAGGGGGACGGGAGCTGAGGAAGGGCTCCCCATGCAGGAACCAGCCAAGGTTTGGCAAGGGGCTTGGCCTCCTGCCTCAGTTCCCATCCGAGCATCCCACCCGTCAGCGGTGCAGCGTTGGCCACGGAAGCGTTTCGGCAGGTGTGGGCACTGTGCAGGGAAGCGGTGAGGCTTTGGGGTGCGCCTCAGCAGATCGGCAGCGATGGTTTGTGGGGCTGGCACCCACAGCTGGCTGCTGTCAGGGCCATCCGCAGCCGCTGGGCCTCCCCCGCTGGGCTGGGGGTGGGGGGGGCACAGCCGGACCGGGAGCGGACTCCCCCCATGGGGCAGCCCTCGGTGCAGCGCCCGCCAGGTCGGAGGCGCGAGGCCTCGCATTTCAGGAACAGATTTGCAATTACACAAATCCCCAGCCCTACCGGGGCTGAGAGTGGAAACCCTGGGTGACTCATCTGCTTTGGCTTACAATGATCTCCTTTCTAAGACGATCATTTACATATGGTGGAATTTAAACCCCGGCTCGCCTACAATGGCTAATTCAGCCGCGCTCCTGCCCCTTCTCGCCTCTGCCCATGAAGGTGCTGGAGCTGCATGCCCTGCCCGTGCACCATGCCCATGCACCATGCCCATTCACCATGCCCATGCACCATGTCCACACACCCAGCCCACACTCCCTTGCCCAGGCGTGCACGCAGGCATCCAGCAGTGCCCCCCGTATGCTCCCAGCTCTGGGGTGGGTTCCCCTGCAGAGCCATGCACGCCTGGTGCCGGGGTGTTGCTGCCTTGGACGCGCTTTCTCAATACTTACTGACTGCGCTGAATTAATATTTGCACAGGGTCAGGTGTGATAGAGAGCATGTGTCAAGGGCATGCACAAACACATACGTGGCGAAGGGCTGCGGGAGCCGCTGGTGGGAGCTGACTTCCAAATGACCTTTCCTGGGCGGCAGCTTTTGGCTGCAAAGAGAGGAACTGCCCCAAAGCAGCGTGCTGCCAGGGCTGCCCCCCGCCGTGGGATGGCCGTGGCAGCAGGGTTGCTCCAGCATGGGGAGGTGAGGGGCTTTGCGGTGAGCGCTCGGCAGCCCGCGCTGCGCTGTGCCGTTTGCATTCCTGCTGTGAACCCTCTGCACTTTTATTGGAGCCGGAGCCCCGCGAGCTGCCACCAGCGCTCAGTCCAAAATAGTCGCTCAAAATGCAATTGCAGCAGAATTCACTTCCTCTTTTGCAAAAAAAAAAAAAGGGGAAAACAAGCAACCACCCAACTGCCCTCGGGGCTGGAGCCGGGTCTGGACCCTGCTGGGGTGAAACCGCAGTGGCACCGAGTGGCACCGAGCCCTGGGTCGGCGATCCCTGCGTGGCACAGCGCGGTGCTCCAGGCGTGGGGGGTGGCTCAGATCCTTGGGGAGGGCCACGCAGCGCAGGCAGGGACCTGGGCGGGCTGTTCCTTCTGCTCTCTCTCCCCTCCCTGCTGCTTAAGCCAACAGAACCGGCTGAGCCGTTCCCATCTCGGGCGGGTGCTGGGCGCCTTTCCACCGCCGCCTGCCCTGGTGACTTCGTGGTGCTTGGCATAGAGGGGGGGCAGGATCAGCCCCGCTACATGTGGGGCGGGTGGCTGACACGGGGCGGACAATGGGGGGTCAGGGAGGTTAAACGGCGACTAATTCGCTCTTTCAGTGTCTCCCTCTGCGTCGTGGTGACACCCGCATTGTCGGCGCTGACACCGGCCCGCGTCCTCCAGCTGGCGGTGATGGGACGTGTCCCCGTGCAGTGCCCCATGGCAGGGACAGCAGTGCAGGAGCAGCACAGGAGGGGGCTGGGACCCCCACCCCGGCAAGACGCCAGGCTGGGAAGGGCATGAGATGCTGGGCATCTGGGTTGGGGGCAGTGTGATGGGCTCCTGTGAGTCCCTGTCCCCTGCCCCGTGTCCCAGGGGGATGGCTTTGGTGTGCCACTGCAGGAAGGCTTCAGCACGTGGCTGTATCTGAGCTTGGGGCAGATGCCTCGAGGCACTGTAGGGGGAATGTGGCCCCTGCAGCGCTCGAGGATTTCACTGCTGGTACTGTCAGGAGGGGTTTGCAGCCCTTCTGAGGAATGAGGAACGGGATTACCCACGTGGTGTGGGAGTGATGACACAGCCAAGGGTGCCCCCAGGATGTGCCACCCTCTGGGACCCACAGCCCCCGGCCCAAGAAGGGACCAGCAGGAGAGGCACCTGCGGCGCGGCCCCGTCCCCCCGCTCTGGGAGCTGGCTGATCTGTGAAGGGGACAATGCTGGGAACCAGAGGGAACAATAGAGCCAACGGGAAACGCAGCACCGACGACCCTGTAAACCTCTCCCGGCAAACGTACCCAGGCTCCCCCTCCGGAAAGGGGCCCTCTCTGGACTGCCCCGGGGATGGGGAGTGCCCTTGCCCCCCCCCCCCACGCCCCAAGCACTGAGCTCAGGCAGCAGGAATCCGGCCGGGCCGGTCAGCAGACTCCTGCAGCATGGCTGCCCACAGTGCAGCCGACGAGGCTGCCCCAGCCCTGTGCACAGACCCCCACCCGTTGGACCCCGCTTTTGGGGAGAGGGTTCATCCCAGGCACAACGCATCCCAAGGGGCTGCCGGGGGGTCAGGAGCGCTTGCATAGGGCAGGGACGGGGACATCCCCGTGGTGGGAGGTGACCCCATCCCTAAGCCGAGCGCTTTATCTGCCTGCAGGATCGAGGATGTTCACCCTTCCTGCTGCTCGAGGGATGGGTGGAAAGGGAGCTGGCTGCATGCATCACGCGGTCAGCCGATACGAACCCGATACCCCGGCACAGCTGCTGGGCGGGCAGCAGCCCCTTCCGCAGTCCCCCCCAGCAGCTGAACACCCGCGGGGTGGGGAGGGTCACGCTGCTGTCCCCTCGGGTATGCCTCTGGACCCCGAGATGTGCAAAACGCACTGCAGGCACCGGGTGCCCCAAAGCAGAGGCACCGCTTTACGGGAAACCGTGTTGGAGCAGCGTCATCCGAAACATTTTATTTCAGGGCTCGTCACCAAAGCTTCACTCTAGTTTTTACAAATTACTTTCTTTTTCTAAAGAATTCCACATCCCCCCCCCCCTCCTCACACCACCTCTGTGCCCTGAAACCAGGCACCGATGTGAGCAGCGCAGGGCCGGCACTTTGCAGTGGGACAGGGGCAGCACCGGTGCACACTGGGGGTCACCAAGGGGTGGGCAGGGGTCCTCCCATGCAGCCCAGTGAGGGGCTGCAGGGAAAGCCCTGTCCACATGTTTACTCTCCATGTAACACCTCCTGGCAGCTGGGCTGCCCTGTTCTTCGCCCCTCTGCTGTCAGCAGCAAAGATGCTGCAGCCCTAGGGGGAAGGAGAGGGGCAGAGCAAAGCCCCTGGGTCACTCCAGCCACGCTGAAACGCATCACAGCGTGCTCAGTTCTGCTGCTGCTGCACGGAGCGGGCTGGTGGCCGCTGGGTTTCCCTCTGCTCCCAGAAAGCTCCTGCATCGTGCTTTATTTGTGTGGTTTTTGTTGTTGTTGTTTTTTTTTCCCTAAACACAGCAGTGCCAACTGTTCTATTCCCCGTAGCGGTCGCCTTGTGCCTGGTGGGCTGGTTGGCCCATTGCTGGTGGGAATTTCAGGGCACCTGGGGGGTGATTCCCCCACCAGCGTGCAGCTTGCACGTCACAATGGGCTGGGAAGAGAAAGGAGGAAAGCAGTGAGCGTGGAACCTTCCTGGTGGTGGGAAAAGAAAGCCGTGGAAATGATTCCCTGGGGCTTGGAAACGCAGAACCGCAGCGCCGTGGCGTTCACGGTTCGGGTCCCGGCGCTGCGGCAGAGTGAGCCCGGTGAGATCGGCTCAGGTCCCGCAGGGGCCACGCTGCAGGAGCCTCATTACCAGCAGCCTCGTTAACAGCCGCCTCCCGGCTTTAATTGCCATGGGTGCTCTCAGGGAGGCCTCCCAGTGCGTTTGTTATCTTGGCAGAGCCCAGCGCTTCCCGTGCCGCCGCCGCCGCCGCTCTCCGGCATTCCTGGCATTGCCGAGAGGCCGCTTTTCCGCCAGCCCTTTGAAAGCCAGCGGGTCGGGATTTTCATGTAATCTGGTTTGAAGGGTTGATCTGGCCATCCACACCGCGCCGGGCGATCCTGCGGGCTGCAGCTCAGCGCTCCTCCTGCCCAGGAAACAGCCACATGGCACCACGACGCGACCGGAGCGCGGTGACGGTGACACCGAGCCCCGCTCGTGGGCTGGAAGTGCACAGGGTCAGGTGTGGGCACCCTCATCCCCCCGTGCCCGGGTGTCCCGGGGGTGGCTCCGCTCTAAGAGGATATCGTGAGGGGCAGCTGTGTGACGGATTAAGCCATTTCCACCTCCCTAATTACGAAATGTAAATCTATCGACTCAGCGTGGCCGGGCTGCGTTTCCTGTTGTGACCGCGCTGCCCGGCTCGCACCGCGCCGGGCTGGCACACGTCGCAGCGCGGCACCTGCTGCTCTCGGTCCGGCCAGCACACGGTTTCACACGCTGCCGAAATGAGAACGAGTTTCAGTTCCCCTGGTTTTATTTTAGCTCCGATCGCTGTGTGCCGAGAGGTGGGGATGGGTACGTGTGGTCGGAGATGTCCGGGGCAAAACGAGATGCCGTCAATGCAAGGAAATCCTGCGTGGGGCCAAGGAAGGCAGGGACAGGCAGACTCGATGATCTTGGAGCTCTTTTCCAATGATGGAAATCATTGATGGAATGATGGAAATCATTCATGTAGAATCACAACTGTGATTCTACAGTTCCATGTCCCTGCCTGTGCACCGTGGTGCAGGGGAGCCTCCCCGGCCCCCCCCAGCGCTGTGCTGGGAGCACTGGGACTCAGGGCAGCGCGGCCAGGGCTGCGCACAGACGGTGCCGAGCATCCTGCGTGGCTTCACCCAGCGTTTGGGTGAGCCCAGGCCGGCAGCACCCGCCCCAGCTCAGGACTTTGGCACGGGATCGCCAGCGCTCAGCCCCGTCAGCACTTTCCCCGCCGGGAGCCCGCGGATCAAAGGTGCATGTAACGATCGGCGCACGCGGCTGGGCAGCCCGCCCCGCGCCGCTAATCCCCTGCAGCTGAGCAGATGCACGTTTTCCTCAGCTGACGGTTAATTTTCTTTCATCCTCTTAAATGCGTATGTCCAACGTTTCCTTTGGGATTGAACCCCAGCCCGGGGGCACCTGGCCAGGGTGATGCCCGGGGTGTGGGGGGCTCCCACGTGGACCCCAGCCACCACTGCGTTGCTGGGGCTCCGGGGCTGTTCGTGGCAGCGCTCATCTCTTCCCAAACCCAGACGTGGATTTGGTGCATCCCAACGCAGCCCAGCTGCCTGAGGAGAGACCCCAGGAAACTTTATTTAAGAGCTGCCCTTATAAAAATTGAATGAGCCCATGCTTTAATAAATGGCTAATCAATGCTTAGAGCGCTGCAGGTTAATAGGCTGCATGTGACCCCCGTGCCGGGCGCTGCTCTGGGATGGCCGTGCCATGTGCTGGGTTCAGTGCTGGGTGCTGCACCATGGGCACCGAGTGCCTGATGTGGCCCCTTCCCAGCACTTTTGTTCCTTTGCATTTCCTTTTTTCCTCCCCCGCTCCAGCAGAGCCGAGCACCAGGGCGATGTTTTCCCAGCCTCCCCCTCTCCCTCCCTGGATTTGTGTTTAATCAGCTGGCTCTGCTGAGAAAGCCTCGGCCGCCTCCGTCCCACCTCCTCCGTTCCTTTGTCTGAGATGCAGAGGGCAAGCGCTGGCAGCAGGGCTCCAGGCTCTGCAGCCCCACAAGTTTTGGGTCCCCACAGGTTGGGGGTCCCCGCGGTGCTGGGGCACAGACGTGGTGGGGAAGCAGCTGCTGGCAGCACCCAGAGCCCCTGCACCACTCCCAAACCTCACACAGCTTCAGCCTCCCGTCATTTCCACGGCAAAGGAGAAACGAGGGGCGATCCCATGCCCTGAGCTCAGCGCAGCGTGCCTGTTCCCAGCACCCAGCACCCTCAGGTCCAGCCCCGGGCCCAGCTCTTGTCCTCTTGTCCCTGCTAGCGGGGTGCCGGGGGCACCGGCTCACCCCGTGCGTGGATCCACGGGCTCGAGGCGCTGAGCAGCAGCACCGGGGGAAGCCCTTCCTCCTCCCTCCCTCTGCGTGCGGCTTTCTGAGCGCTCGAGGAAACGGGGCAGGCTGGCTTGGCGCAGGCCCAGCATCCTTCAGCTGATCGGGAGCAGCCTCTGCCCAACGCCACGCCGGCCGCATCCTGCGCACCGCCGGGTGCTGCCTGGGGGCTCCTGGGGGCTGCGAAGGGGTCAGCGGTAACGACGGCTCCTGACCCCTCCCCGGCTGTTTGCTCAGGGGCCGGCCGAGCTTTTGCAAGGTTTCCAGGGGAACTGCAGGTTTATGGCTTTCCTGTAGCGCCCTTCCCTGTTATCGGCTCAGCCCCATTGATCCCTTTGATCGGCGCCGGCGGAGGAGGAATCCAGCCCCACGGGGACCCTCCCGGGGTGGGGACGTGGGGGGGGGGTCATCCTCCTCCCAGCTCGGTGCCGCCAGGTCCTGGCATGCCAGCGGGATGGCGGCCGTATCGGTTACCCGGTTAGCGCGGCATTCTGCGGCACGCGGCCTCACGGTGCGTGCCTGCAGCGTGACACACTCGTATTTATAGCCCCCTTCCCCGCAGCCCGCAGTTGTTCAAAATTGTCCTTGAGAAAAGCAGGCGAGGGGGGAGA